>NW_026061986.1:300000-504657 GCF_023897955.1 Schistocerca gregaria | reverse complement strand
CATTAAGTGGATTCGATAGCAAATTAAGAAAACGTGCGGATGTTACAGGTTTTTACTACATATGGACATTTTACTCATTCTACCGTGCAACGTGGCTGCTAGACCTCCCTTCGTGCAAAATCTTAAGGTCCTAGCTCAAGTCCAAGGCACCAAAGCCGGCTAAAAAGTCAATAATCGATAACTATAACTTGAATTGTACTTCTTCTTACTGGCTATTACATCAACTTAAAACCTTCTTCTGTGTTTTATTATGTTGCTTTACGTATCTCCGCATTCCGCAGCACCCGACATAGCTTTGCAGAAGAAAAATGTAACCGTTTCATAGATGATAGCGGCCAATGTGACGATCTGGCATTAAGTCGATTCCATAGCAAATGAAGAAAACGGGCGGATTTTTCTGGTTTCTACTACATATGAACACTTTGCACATTCTCCCTTGCAACGCGGCTGCTAGACCTCCCTTCATGCAAAATCGTAACGTCTTAGCTCATGTCCAAGGCACCAAAGCCGGCTAAAAAGTCAATAATCAATAAATAAAACTTGATTTGTACTGCTTCTTACTTGCTATTACATCAACTTAAAAGCTTCTTCAGTGTTTTACTATGGTGCTTTTAGTGTCTCCGCATACCGGAGCACACGACATAGGTTTGCAGACGAAAAGTGTAACCGTCTCATAGAGAAGAGCAGCCGATGTGACGGTCTGGCATTAAGTCGATTCGATAGCAAATTTAAAATCGGGCGGATTTTACAGGACTTTACAACATATGAATATTTTTCACATTCTACCGTGCAACGCGGGCTGCTAGACCTCCCTTCATGCAAAATTTTAAGGTCCTAGCTCAAGTCCAAAGCACCAAAGCCGGCTACAAGGTCAATATTCGATAACTAAAACTTGAATTGTACTGCTTCTTACTGGCTATTAAATCAACTTAGGAGCTTCTTCAGTGTTCTACTATGGTGCTTTTAGTGTCTACGCATACCGCAGCAGCAGACATAGCTTTGCAGACGAAAAGTGTAACCGTTTCATAGAGAAGAGCGGCCAATGTGATGATCTGTCATTAAGTCGATTCGGTAGCAAATGCCGAAAACGGGTAGATTTTACAGGTTTTTACTACATATGAACACTTTTCACATTCTCCCGCGCAACGTGGTAATAGACCTCTCTTCAGGCAAAATCTTAAGGTACTAGCTCATGTCGAAGGCACCAAAGCCGGCTAAAGAGACAATAATCGATAACTAAAACTAGAATTGTAGTGCTTCTTACTGGCTAATACATCAACTTAGAAGCTTCTTCTGTGTTCTACTATGGTGATTTTAGTGTCTCCGCATACCGCAGCACGCGACATAGCATTACAGACGAAACGTGTAACCGTTTTATAGAGAAGAGCGGTCAATGTGACGATCTGGCATTAAGTCGATTCGATAGCAAATGACGAAAACGGGCGGATTTCACAGGTTTTTATTACCTACGAACACTTTTCACATTCTACCGTGCAATGCGGGTAGCTACACCTCCAATCATGCAAAATCCTAAGGTTCTAGCTCATGTCCAAGGCACCAAAGATGGCAAAAATGTCAATAATCGAAAACTAAAACTTGAATTGTACTGCTTCTTACTGGCTATTACACCAACTTAGAAGCTTCTTGTGTGATCTACTATTGTGCTTTCAGTGTCTCCGCATACCGCAGCACGCGACATAGCATTATAGACGAAACGTGTAACTGTTTCATAGAGAAGAGCGGCCAATGTGACGATCTGGCATTAAGTCGATTCGATAGCAAATGACGAAAACGCTCGGATTTTACAGGTTCTTACTACCTACAAACAACTTTCACATTCTACCGTGCAACGCGGTCTGCTAGACCTCCCTTCATGCAAAATCTTAAGGTTCGAGCTCATGTCCATGGACCAAAGGTGGCAAAATTGTCAATAATCGATAACTAAAACTTGAATTGTACTGCTTCTTACTGGCAATTACATCAACATAGAAGCTTCTTCTGTGTTCTACTATGGTGATTTTAGTGTCTCCGCATACCGCAGCACGCGACATAGCATTACAGACGAAACGTGTAACTGTTTCATAGAGGAGATCGGCCAATGTGTCGAACTGGCATTAAGTCGATTCGATAGCAAAGGACGAAAACGGGCGGGTTTTACGGTTTTTTACTACATATGAACACTTTTCACATTCTCCCGTGCAACGTGGATAATAGACCTCTCTTCAGGCAAATTATTAAGGTCCTAGCTCATTCCCAAGGCATCAAAGCCGGCTAAAGAGACAATAATCGATGACTAAAACTCGATTTGTACTGCTGCTTACTGGCTATTACATCAACTTACGAGCTTCTTCAGTGTTCTACTATGGTGCTTTTAGTGTCTCCGCATACCGCACCACTCCACATAGCATTGCAGACGAAAAGTGTAACCGTCTCATAGAGAAGAGCGGCCGATGTGACGATCTGGCGTTAAGTTGATTCGATAGCAAATTTCGAAAACGTGCGGATTTTACAGGTTTTTACTACATATGAACATTTTTCACATTCTACCGTTCAACGTGGCTGCTAGACCAACCTTCGCGCAAAATCTTAATGTCCTAGCTCATGTCCAAGGCAAAAAGCCGGCTTAAAAGTCAATAATCGATAACTAAAACTTGATTTGTACTGCTTCTTACTGGCTATTACATAAAGTTACAAGCTTTTTCTATGTTCTACTATGGTGCTTTTAGTGTCTCCGCATACCGCAGCAAGTGAAATAGCTTTGCAGACGAAAAGTGCAACCTTTTCATCGAGAAGAGCGGCCCATGTGACGATATGGCATGAAGTCGATTCGATAGCAAATGACGAAAGCAGGCGGATTTTGCAGGTTTTTACTACATATGTACACTTTTCACATTCTCCCGCGCAACGTGGTAATAGACCTCTCTTCAGGCAAAATCTTAAGGTACTAGCTTATGTCGAAGGCACCAAAGCCGGCTAAAGAGACAATAATCGATAACTAAAACTAGAATTGTAGTGCTTCTTACTGGCTAATAAATCAACTTAGAAGCTTCTTCTATCTTCTACTATGGTGATTTTAGTGTCTCCGCATACCGCAGCACGCGACATAACATTACAGACTAAACGTGTAACCGTTTTATAGAGAAGAGTGGTCAATGTGACGATCTGGCATTAAGTCGATTCGATAGCAAATGACGAAAACGGGCGGATTTTACAGGTTTTTATTACCTACGAACAACTTTCACATTCTACCGTGCAATGCGGGTAGCTACACCCCATTCATGCAAAATCCTAAGGTTCTAGCTCATGTCGAAGGCACCAAAGATGGCAAAAATGTCAATAATCGATAACTAAAACTTGAATTGTACTGCTTCTTACTGGCAATTACATCAACTTAGAAGCTTCTTTTGTGTTCTACTATGGTGATTTTGTGTATCCGCATACCGCAGCACGCGACATAGCATTACAGACGAAACGTGTAACAGTTTCATAGAGAAGAGCGGCCAATGTGACGATCTGGCATTAAGTCGATTCGATAGCAAATGACGAAAACGCTTGGATGTTACAGGTTTTTACTACCTACAAACAACTTTCACATTCTACCGTGCAACGCGGTCTGCTAGACCTCCCTTCATGCAAAATCTTAAGGTTCGAGCTCATGTCCATGGACCAAAGGTGGCAAAAATGTCAATAATCGAAAACTAAAACTTGAATTGTACTGCTTCTTACTGGCTATTACACCAACTTAGAAACTTCTTGTGTGATCTACGATTGTGCTTTTAGTGTATCCGCATACAGCAGGACGCGACATAGCTTTACAGACGAAACGTGTGAGAGTTTCATAGAGAAGAGCGGCCAGTGTGACGATCTGGCTTTGAGTCGATTCGATAGCAAAGGACGAAAACGGGCGGATTTTAGGTGTTTTTACTACATTCGAACACCTTTCACACCCTTCCGTGCAACGTGGCTGCTAGACCTCACTTCATGCAAAATCTTAAGTTCCTAGCTCTTGTCCAAGGCACCAAAGCCGGCTAAAAAGTCGATAATCGACAACTAAAACTTGATTTGTATAGCTTCTTACTGGCTATCACATCAACTTAGAAGCTTCTTCTGCGTTCTACTATGGTCCTTTTAGTGTCTTCGCATACCACAGCACGCGACGTAGCTTTGCAGACGGAAAATGTAACCGTTTCTTAGAGAGGAGCGACCAATGTGACGATCTGGCATAAAGTCGATTCCATAGCAAATGACGAAAACGGGCAGATTTTACAGGTTTTTACTACATATGAACACCTTTCACATTCTCCCGTGCAACGTGGCTGCTAGACCTCCCTTCAGGCAAAATCTCAAGGAACTAGCTCATGTAAACGGCGCCAAAGCCGGCTAAAAAAACAATAATCGATAACTCGAACTTGAATTTTACTTCTTCTTACTGGCTATTACATCAACTAAGAAGCTTGTTTTTGTTCTACTATGGTGCTTTTAGTGTCTCCGCATACCACAGCAAGTGAAATAGCTTTGCAGACGAAAAGTGTAACCGTTCCATAGAGAAGATCGGCCAATGTGACGATCTGGCATTAAGTCGATTCGATAGCAAATAACGAAAACGGGCAGATTTTACAGGTTTTTAATACATATGAACACTTTTCACATTCTCACGCGCAACGTGGTAATAGACCTCTCTTCAGGCAAAATCTTAAGGTACTAGCTCATGTCGAAGGCACCAAAGCCGGCTAAAGAGACAATAATCGATAACTAAAACTAAAATTGTAGTGCTTCTCACTGGCTAATACATCAACTTAGAAGCTTCTTCTGTGTTCTACTATTGTGATTTTAGTGTCTTCGCATACCGTAGCACGCGACATAGCATTACAGACGAAACGTGTAACCGTTTCATAGAGAAGAGCGACCAATGTGACGATATGTCATTAAGTCGATTCGATAGCAAATGACGAAAACGCTCGGATTTTACAGGTTTTTACTACCTACGAACAACTTTCACATTCTACCGTGCAACGCTTGCTGCTAGACCTCCCTTCATGCAAAATCTTAAGGTTCGAGCTCATGTCCATGGACCAAAGTTGGCAAAAATGTCAATAATCGATGACTAAAACTTGAATTATACTGCTTCTTACTGGCTATTACACCAACTTAGAAGCTTCTTGTGTGATCTACGATTGTGCTTTTCGTGTCTCCGCATACCGCAGCACGCGACATAGCTTTGCAGACGGAAAGTGTATCCGTTTCTTAGAGAAGAGCGGCCAATGTGACGATCTGGCATTGAGTCGATTCGACAGCAAGTGACGAAAACGGGCGGATTTTAGAGGTTTTTACAACATTCGAACACCTTTCACACCCTTCCGTGCAACGTGGCTGCTAGACCTCACTTCATGCAAAACCTTAATGTCCTAGCTGTTGTCCAAGGCACCAAAGCCGGCTAAAAAGTCAATAATCGACAACTAAAACTTGATTTGTAAAGCTTCTTACTGGCTATCACATCAACTTAGAAGCTTCTTCTGCGTTCTACTATGGTCCTTTTAGTGTCTTCGCATACCGCAGCACGCGACATAGCATTACAGACGAAACGTGTAACTGTTTCATAGAGAAGAGCGGTCAATGTGACGATCTGGCATTAAGTCGAATCGATAGCAAATGACGAAAACGCTCGGATTTTACAGGTTTTTACTACCTACAAACAACTTTCTCATTCTACCGTGCAACGCGGTCTGCTAGACCTCCTTCACGCAAAATCTTAAGGTTCGAGCTCATGTCCATGGACCAAAGGTGGCAAAAATGTCAATAATCGATAACTAAAACTTGAATTGTACTGCTTCTTACCGGCAATTACATCAACTTAGAACCTTCTTTTGTGTTCTACTATGGTGATTTTAGTGTCTCCGCATTCCGCAGCACGCGACATAGCATTACAGACGAAACGTGTAACTGTTTCATAGAGAAGAGCGGCCAATGTGACGATCTGGCATTAAGTCGATTCGATAGAAAATGACGAAAACGCTTGGATTTTACAGGTTTTTACTACCTACAAACAACTTTCACATTCTACCGTGCAACACGGTCTGCTAGACCTCCCTTCATGCAAAATCTTAAGGTTCGAGCTCATGTCCATGGACCAAAGGTGGCAAAAATGTCAATAATCGAAAATTAAAACTTGAATTGTACTGCTTCTTACTGGCTATTACACCAACTTAGAAACTTCTTGTGTGATCTACGATTGTGCTTTTAGTGTATCCGCATACAGCAGGACGCGACATAGCTTTACAGACGAAACGTGTAAGAGTTTCATAGAGAAGAGCGGCCAGTGTGACGATCTGGCTTTGAGTCGATTCGATAGCAAAGGACGAAAACGGGCGGATTTTAGGGGTTTTTACTACATTCGAACACCTTTCACACCCTTCCGTGCAACGTAGCTGCTAGACCTCACTTCATGCAATATTTTAAGGTCCTAGCTCATGTCCAACGGACCAAAGCCGGCTAAAAAGACAATAATCGGAAACTAAATTTGATTTCTACTGCTTCTTACTATCTATCACATCAACTTAGAAGTTTCTTCTGCGTTCTACTATGGTCCTTTTAGTGTCTTCGCATACCGCTGCACGCGACATAGCTTTGCAGACGGAAAGTGTATCCGTTTCTTAGAGAAGAGCGGCCAATGTGACGATCTGGCATTGAGTCGATTCGACAGCAAATGACGAAAACAGGCGGATTTTACAGATTTTTACTACAAATGTACAACTTTCACATTCTCCCGTGCAACGTGGCTGCTAGACCTCCCTTCAGTAGCTCATGTCCACGGCGCGAAAGCCAGCTAAAAAAACAATAATCGATAACTCGAACTTGAATTTTACTTCTTCTTACTCGCTATTACATCAACTAAGAAGCTTGTTTTTGTTCTACTATGGTGCTTTTAGTGTCTCCGCATACCGCAGCAAGTGAAATAGCTTTGCAGACGAAAAGTGTAACCGTTACATAGAGAAGATCGGCCAATGTGACGATCTGGCATTAAGTCGAATCGATAGCAAATGACGAAAACGGGCGGATTTTAGAGGTTTTTACTACATTCGAACACCTTTCACACCCTTCCGTGCAACGTGGCTGCTAGACCTCACTTCATGCAAAACCTTAAGGTCCTAGCTCTTGTCCAAGGCACCAAAGCCGACTAAAAAATCAATAATCGATAACTAAAATTTGAATTGTACTGCTTCTTACTGGCAATTACATCAACTTAGAAGCTTCTTTTGTGTTCTACTATATTGCTTTTACTGTCTCCAAATACCGCAGCACCCGACTTATCTTTGCAGACGAAAAGTGTAACCGTTTCATAGAGAAGAGCGGCCAATGTGACGATCTGGCATTAAGTCGATTCGATAGCAAATAACGAAAACAGTCAGATTTTACAGGTTTTTACCACATACGAACACTTTTCACATTCTCCCGCGCAACGTGGTAATAGACCTCTCTTCAGGCAAAATCTTAAGGTACTAGCTCTTGTCCAAGGCACTAAAGCCGGCTGAAAAGTCAATAATCGACAACTAAAACTTGATTTGTATAGCTTCTTACTGGCTATCACATCAACTTAGAAGTTTCTTCTGCGTTCTACTATGGTCCTTTTAGTGTCTTCGCATACCACAGCACGCGACACAGCTTTTCAGACGATAAGTGTAACCGTTTCTTAGAGAAGAGCGGCCAATGTGACGATCTGGCATTAAATCGATTCGATAGGAAATGACGAAAACAGTTGGATTTTACAGGTTTTTACTACATATGAACACTTTTTACATTCTCCCGTGAAGCGTGGCTGCTAGACCTCTCTTCATGCATACACTTAAGGTCCTAGTTCATGTCCAAGGCACCAAAGCCGGCTAAAAGGACAATAATCGATAACTCAAACTTGAATTTTACTTCTTCTTACTGGCTATTACATCAAGTTAGAAGCTTGTTTTGTTTTCTAGTATAGTGCTTTTAGTGTCTCCGCATACCGCAGCACGTGTCATAGCTTTGCAGACGAAAAATGTAACCGTTTCAGTGAGAAGAGCGGCCAATGTGACGATCTGGCTTTAAGTCGATTCGATAGCAAATGAAGAAAACTGGCCGATTTTACAGGTTTCTGCTACATATGAACACTTTTCTCATTCTCCCGTGCAATGTGGCTACTGGACCTCTTTTCATGCAAAATCGTAAGTTCCTAGCTCATGTCCAAAATACCAAAGCCGGCTACAAAGTCAATAATCGATAACTAAAACTTGATTTGTAGTGCTTCTTTCTGACTATCACATCAACTTAGAAGCTTCTTCTGCGTTCTACTATGTTGCTTTTATTGTCTCCGCATACCGCAGCACGTGACATAGCTTTGCAGACGGAAAGAGTAACCGTTTCATAGAGAAGATCGGCCAATGTGGCAATCTGGCATTAAGTCGATTCGATAGCAAATGACGAAAAGGAGCAGTTTTTAAGGTTTTTACTACATATGAACACATTTCACATTCAAGCGTACAACATGGCTGATAGACATCACTTCAGGCAAAATCTTAAGGTAGTAGCTCATGTCCAAGGCACCAAAGCCGGCAAAAAAAACCATAATCGATAACTCGAACTTGAATTTTACTTCTTCTTACTGGCTATTACATTAACTTAGAAGCTTGTTTTATGTTCTACTATGGTGCTTTTAGTGTCTCCGCATACCGCAGCAAGTGAAATAGCTTTGCAGACGAAACGTGTAACAGTTTCATAGAGAAGAGCGGCCAGTGTGACGATCTGGCTTAGAGTCGATTCGACAGCAAATGACGAAAACGGGCGGATTTTACAGGTTTTTACTACAAATGTACACTTTTCACATTCTCCCGTGCAACGTGGCTGCTAGACCTCCCTTCAGGCAAAATCTCAAGGAACTAGCTCATGTCCACAGCACCAAAGCCGACTAAAAATTCAATAATCGATAACTAAAATTTTAATTGTACTCCTTCTCGCTGGCAATTACATCAACTTAGAAGCTTCTTTTGTGTTCTACTATGTTGCTTTTACTGTCTCCGCATACCGTAGCAGCAGACATAGCTTTGCAGACGAAAAGTGTAACAATTTCACAGAGAAGAGCGGCCAATGTGACGATCTGGCATTAAGTCGATTCCATAGAAAAAGACGAAAACGGGCAGATTTTACAGGTTTTTACTACATATGAACACTTTTCACATTCTCCCGTGCAACGTGGCTGCTAGACCTCCCTTCAGTAGCTCATGTCCACGGCGCGAAAGCCAGCTAAAAAAACAATAATCGATAACTCGAACTTGAATTTTACTTCTTCTTACTCGCTATTACATCAACTAAGAAGCTTGTTTTTGTTCTACTATGGTGCTTTTAGTGTCTCCGCATACCGCAGCAAGTGAAATAGCTTTGCAGACGAAAAGTGTAACCGTTACATAGAGAAGATCGGCCAATGTGACGATCTGGCATTAAGTCGAATCGATAGCAAATGACGAAAACGGGCGGATTTTAGAGGTTTTTACTACATTCGAACACCTTTCACACCCTTCCGTGCAACGTGGCTGCTAGACCTCACTTCATGCAAAACCTTAAGGTCCTAGCTCTTGTCCAAGGCACCAAAGCCGACTAAAAAATCAATAATCGATAACTGAAATTTGAATTGTACTGCTTCTTACTGGCAATTACATCAACTTAGAAGCTTCTTTTGTGTTCTACTATATTGCTTTTACTGTCTCCAAATACCGCAGCACCCGACTTATCTTTCCAGACGAAAAGTGTAACCGTTTCATAGAGAAGAGCGGCCAATGTGACGATCTGGCATTAAGTCGATTCGATAGCAAATAACGAAAACAGTCAGATTTTACAGGTTTTTACTACATACGAACACTTTTCACATTCTCCCGCGCAACGTGGTAATAGACCTCTCTTCAGGCAAAATCTTAAGGTACTAGCTCTTGTCCAAGGCACTAAAGCCGGCTGAAAAGTCAATAATCGACAACTAAAACTTGATTTGTATAGCTTCTTACTGGCTATCACATCAACTTAGAAGTTTCTTCTGCGTTCTACTATGGTCCTTTTAGTGTCTTCGCATACCACAGCACGCGACACAGCTTTGCAGACGATAAATGTAACCGTTTCTTAGAGAAGAGCGGCCAATGTGACGATCTGGCATTAAATCGATTCGATAGGAAATGACGAAAACAGTTGGATTTTACAGGTTTTTACTACATATGAACACTTTTTACATTCTCCCGTGAAGCGTGGCTGCTAGACCTCTCTTCATGCATACACTTAAGGTCCTAGTTCATGTCCAAGGCACCAAAGCCGGCTAAAAAGACAATAATCGATAACTCAAACTTGAATTTTACTTCTTCTTACTGGCTATTACATCAAGTTAGAAGCTTGTTTTGTGTTCTACTATAGTGCTTTTAGTGTCTCCGCATACCGCAGCACGTGTCATAGCTTTGCAGACGAAAAATGTAACCGTTTCAGTGAGAAGAGCGGCCAATGTGACGCTCTGGCTTTAAGTCGATTCGATAGCAAATGAAGAAAACTGGCCGATTTTACAGGTTTCTGCTACATATGAACACTTTTCACATTCTCCCGTGCAATGTGGCTACTGGACCTCTTTTCATGCAAAATCGTAAGTTCCTAGCTCATGTCCAAAATACCAAAGCCGGCTACAAAGTCAATAATCGATAACTAAAACTTGATTTGTAGTGCTTCTTTCTGACTATCACATCAACTTAGAAGCTTCTTCTGCGTTCTACTATGTTGCTTTTATTGTCTCCGCATACCGCAGCACGTGACATAGCTTTGCAGACGGAAAGACTAACCGTTTCATAGAGAAGATCGGCCAATGTGACAATCTGGCATTAAGTCGATTCGATAGCAAATGACGAAAAGGAGCAGTTTTTAAGGTTTTTACTACATATGAACACATTTCACATTCAAGCGTACAACATGGCTGATAGACATCACTTCAGGCAAAATCTTAAGGTAGTAGCTCATGTCCAAGGCACCAAAGCCGGCAAAAAAAACCATAATCGATAACTCGAACTTGAATTTTACTTCTTCTTACTGGCTATTACATTAACTTAGAAGCTTGTTTTATGTTCTACTATGGTGCTTTTAGTGTCTCCGCATACCGCAGCAAGTGAAATAGCTTTGCAGACGAAACGTGTAACAGTTTCATAGAGAAGAGCGGCCAGTGTGACGATCTGGCTTAGAGTCGATTCGACAGCAAATGACGAAAACGGGCGGATTTTACAGGTTTTTACTACAAATGTACACTTTTCACATTCTCCCGTGCAACGTGGCTGCTAGACCTCCCTTCAGGCAAAATCTCAAGGAACTAGCTCATGTCCACAGCACCAAAGCCGACTAAAAATTCAATAATCGATAACTAAAATTTTAATTGTACTCCTTCTCGCTGGCAATTACATCAACTTAGAAGCTTCTTTTGTGTTCTACTATGTTGCTTTTACTGTCTCCGCATACCGTAGCAGCAGACATAGCTTTGCAGACGAAAAGTGTAACAATTTCACAGAGAAGAGCGGCCAATGTGACGATCTGGCATTAAGTCGATTCCATAGAAAAAGACGAAAACGGGCAGATTTTACAGGTTTTTACTACATATGAACACTTTTCACATTCTCCCGTGCAACGTGGCTGCTAGACCTCCCTTCAGTAGCTCATGTCCACGGCGCGAAAGCCAGCTAAAAAAACAATAATCGATAACTCGAACTTGAATTTTACTTCTTCTTACTCGCTATTACATCAACTAAGAAGCTTGTTTTTGTTCTACTATGGTGCTTTTAGTGTCTCCGCATACCGCAGCAAGTGAAATAGCTTTGCAGACGAAAAGTGTAACCGTTACATAGAGAAGATCGGCCAATGTGACGATCTGGCATTAAGTCGAATCGATAGCAAATGACGAAAACGGGCGGATTTTAGAGGTTTTTACTACATTCGAACACCTTTCACACCCTTCCGTGCAACGTGGCTGCTAGACCTCACTTCATGCAAAACCTTAAGGTCCTAGCTCTTGTCCAAGGCACCAAAGCCGACTAAAAAATCAATAATCGATAACTAAAATTTGAATTGTACTGCTTCTTACTGGCAATTACATCAACTTAGAAGCTTCTTTTGTGTTCTACTATATTGCTTCTACTGTCTCCAAATACCGCAGCACCCGACTTATCTTTCCAGACGAAAAGTGTAACCGTTTCATAGAGAAGAGCGGCCAATGTGACGATCTGGCATTAAGTCGATTCGATAGCAAATAACGAAAACAGTCAGATTTTACAGGTTTTTACTACATACGAACACTTTTCACATTCTCCCGCGCAACGTGGTAATAGACCTCTCTTCAGGCAAAATCTTAAGGTACTAGCTCTTGTCCAAGGCACTAAAGCCGGCTGAAAAGTCAATAATCGACAACTAAAACTTGATTTGTATAGCTTCTTACTGGCTATCACATCAACTTAGAAGTTTCTTCTGCGTTCTACTATGGTCCTTTTAGTGTCTTCGCATACCACAGCACGCGACACAGCTTTGCAGACGATAAATGTAACCGTTTCTTAGAGAAGAGCGGCCAATGTGACGATCTGGCATTAAATCGATTCGATAGGAAATGACGAAAACAGTTGGATTTTACAGGTTTTTACTACATATGAACACTTTTTACATTCTCCCGTGAAGCGTGGCTGCTAGACCTCTCTTCATGCATACACTTAAGGTCCTAGTTCATGTCCAAGGCACCAAAGCCGGCTAAAAAGACAATAATCGATAACTCAAACTTGAATTTTACTTCTTCTTACTGGCTATTACATCAAGTTAGAAGCTTGTTTTGTGTTCTACTATAGTGCTTTTAGTGTCTCCGCATACCGCAGCACGTGTCATAGCTTTGCAGACGAAAAATGTAACCGTTTCAGTGAGAAGAGCGGCCAATGTGACGCTCTGGCTTTAAGTCGATTCGATAGCAAATGAAGAAAACTGGCCGATTTTACAGGTTTCTGCTACATATGAACACTTTTCACATTCTCCCGTGCAATGTGGCTACTGGACCTCTTTTCATGCAAAATCGTAAGTTCCTAGCTCATGTCCAAAATACCAAAGCCGGCTACAAAGTCAATAATCGATAACTAAAACTTGATTTGTAGTGCTTCTTTCTGACTATCACATCAACTTAGAAGCTTCTTCTGCGTTCTACTATGTTGCTTTTATTGTCTCCGCATACCGCAGCACGTGACATAGCTTTGCAGACGGAAAGACTAACCGTTTCATAGAGAAGATCGGCCAATGTGACAATCTGGCATTAAGTCGATTCGATAGCAAATGACGAAAAGGAGCAGTTTTTAAGGTTTTTACTACATATGAACACATTTCACATTCAAGCGTACAACATGGCTGATAGACATCACTTCAGGCAAAATCTTAAGGTAGTAGCTCATGTCCAAGGCACCAAAGCCGGCAAAAAAAACCATAATCGATAACTCGAACTTGAATTTTACTTCTTCTTACTGGCTATTACATCAACTTAGAAGCTTGTTTTATGTTCTACTATGGTGCTTTTAGTGTCTCCGCATACCGCAGCAAGTGAAATAGCTTTGCAGACGAAACGTGTAACAGTTTCATAGAGAAGAGCGGCCAGTGTGACGATCTGGCTTAGAGTCGATTCGACAGCAAATGACGAAAACGGGCGGATTTTACAGGTTTTTACTACAAATGTACACTTTTCACATTCTCCCGTGCAACGTGGCTGCTAGACCTCCCTTCAGGCAAAATCTCAAGGAACTAGCTCATGTCCACGGCACCAAAGCCGACTAAAAATTCAATAATCGATAACTAAAATTTTAATTGTACTCCTTCTCGCTGGCAATTACATCAACTTAGAAGCTTCTTTTGTGTTCTACTATGTTGCTTTTACTGTCTCCGCATACCGTAGCAGCAGACATAGCTTTGCAGACGAAAAGTGTAACAATTTCACAGAGAAGAGCGGCCAATGTGACGATCTGGCATTAAGTCGATTCGATAGCAAATGACGAAAACGCTCGGATTTTACAGGTTTTTACTACCTACAAACAACTTTCTCATTCTACCGTGCAACGCGGTCTGCTAGACCTCCCTTCATGCAAAATCTTAAGGTTCGAGCTCATGTCCATGGACCAAAGGTGGCAAAAATGTCAATAATCGATAACTAAAACTTGAATTGTACTGCTTCTTACTGGCAATTACATCAACTTAGAAGCTTCTTTTGTGTTCTACTATGGTGATTTTGGGTATCCGCATACCGCAGCACGCGACATAGCATTACAGACGAAACGTGTAACTGTTTCATAGAGAAGAGCGGCCAATGTGACGATCTGGCATTAAGTCGATTCGATAGCAAATGACGAAAACGCTTGGATGTTACAGGTTTTTACTACCTACAAACAACTTTCACATTCTACCGTGCAACGCGGTCTGCTAGACCTCCCTTCATGCAAAATCTTAAGGTTCGAGCTCATGTCCATGGACCAAAGGTGGCAAAAATGTCAATAATCGAAAACTAAAACTTGAATTGTACTGCTTCTTACTGGCTATTACACCAACTTAGAAACTTCTTGTGTGATCTACGATTGTGCTTTTAGTGTATCCGCATACAGCAGGACGCGACATAGCTTTACAGACGAAACGTGTGAGAGTTTCATAGAGAAGAGCGGCCAGTGTGACGATCTGGCTTTGAGTCGATTCGATAGCAAAGGACGAAAACGGGCGGATTTTAGGTGTTTTTACTACATTCGAACACCTTTCACACCCTTCCGTGCAACGTGGCTGCTAGACCTCACTTCATGCAAAATCTTAAGTTCCTAGCTCTTGCCCAAGGCACCAAAGCCGGCTAAAAAGTCGATAATCGACAACTAAAACTTGATTTGTATAGCTTCTTACTGGCTATCACATCAACTTAGAAGCTTCTTCTGCGTTCTACTATGGTCCTTTTAGTGTCTTCGCATACCACAGCACGCGACGTAGCTTTGCAGACGGAAAATGTAACCGTTTCTTAGAGAGGAGCGACCAATGTGACGATCTGGCATAAAGTCGATTCCATAGCAAATGACGAAAACGGGCAGATTTTACAGGTTTTCACTACATATGAACACCTTTCACATTCTCCCGTGCAACGTGGCTGCTAGACCTCCCTTCAGGCAAAATCTCAAGGAACTAGCTCATGTAAACGGCGCCAAAGCCGGCTAAAAAAACAATAATCGATAACTCGAACTTGAATTTTACTTCTTCTTACTGGCTATTACATCAACTAAGAAGCTTGTTTTTGTTCTACTATGGTGCTTTTAGTGTCTCCGCATACCACAGCAAGTGAAATAGCTTTGCAGACGAAAAGTGTAACCGTTCCATAGAGAAGATCGGCCAATGTGACGATCTGGCATTAAGTCGATTCGATAGCAAATAACGAAAACGGGCAGATTTTACAGGTTTTTAATACATATGAACACTTTTCACATTCTCACGCGCAACGTGGTAATAGACCTCTCTTCAGGCAAAATCTTAAGGTACTAGCTCATGTCGAAGGCACCAAAGCCGGCTAAAGAGACAATAATCGATAACTAAAACTAAAATTGTAGTGCTTCTCACTGGCTAATACATCAACTTAGAAGCTTCTTCTGTGTTCTACTATTGTGATTTTAGTGTCTTCGCATACCGTAGCACGCGACATAGCATTACAGACGAAACGTGTAACCGTTTCATAGAGAAGAGCGACCAATGTGACGATATGTCATTAAGTCGATTCGATAGCAAATGACGAAAACGCTCGGATTTTACAGGTTTTTACTACCTACGAACACCTTTCACATTCTACCGTGCAACGCTTGCTGCTAGACCTCCCGTCATGCAAAATCTTAAGGTTCGAGCTCATGTCCATGGACCAAAGATGGCAAAAATGTCAATAATCGATGACTAAAACTTGAATTGTACTGCTTCTTACTGGCTATTACACCAACTTAGAAGCTTCTTGTGTGATCTACGATTGTGCTTTTCGTGTCTCCGCATACCGCAGCACGCGACATAGCTTTGCAGACGGAAAGTGTATCCGTTTCTTAGAGAAGAGCGGCCAATGTGACGATCTGGCATTGAGTCGATTCGACAGCAAGTGACGAAAACGGGCGGATTTTAGAGGTTTTTACAACATTCGAACACCTTTCACACCCTTCCGTGCAACGTGGCTGCTAGACCTCACTTCATGCAAAACCTTAATGTCCTAGCTGTTGTCCAAGGCACCAAAGCCGGCTAAAAAGTCAATAATCGACAACTAAAACTTGATTTGTAAAGCTTCTTACTGGCTATCACATCAACTTAGAAGCTTCTTCTGCGTTCTACTATGGTCCTTTTAGTGTCTTCGCATACCGCAGCACGCGACATAGCATTACAGACGAAACGTGTAACTGTTTCATAGAGAAGAGCGGTCAATGTGACGATCTGGCATTAAGTCGATTCGATAGCAAATGACGAAAACGCTCGGATTTTACAGGTTTTTACTACCTACAAACAACTTTCTCATTCTACCGTGCAACGCGGTCTGCTAGACCTCCTTCATGCAAAATCTTAAGGTTCGAGCTCATGTCCATGGACCAAAGGTGGCAAAAATGTCAATAATCGATAACTAAAACTTGAATTGTACTGCTTCTTACCGGCAATTACATCAACTTAGAACCTTCTTTTGTGTTCTACTATGGTGATTTTAGTGTCTCCGCATTCCGCAGCACGCGACATAGCATTACAGACGAAACGTGTAACTGTTTCATAGAGAAGAGCGGCCAATGTGACGATCTGGCATTAAGTCGATTCGATAGCAAATGACGAAAACGCTTGGATTTTACAGGTTTTTACTACCTACAAACAACTTTCACATTCTACCGTGCAACACGGTCTGCTAGACCTCCCTTCATGCAAAATCTTAAGGTTCGAGCTCATGTCCATGGACCAAAGGTGGCAAAAATGTCAATAATCGAAAACTAAAACTTGAATTGTACTGCTTCTTACTGGCTATTACACCAACTTAGAAACTTCTTGTGTGATCTACGATTGTGCTTTTAGTGTATCCGCATACAGCAGGACGCGACATAGCTTTACAGACGAAACGTGTAAGAGTTTCATAGAGAAGAGCGGCCAGTGTGACGATCTGGCTTAGAGTCGATTCGATAGCAAAGGACGAAAACGGGCGGATATTACAGGTTTTTACTACATACGAACACCTTTCACATTCTACCGTTCAACGTGGCTGCCTGACCTCTCTTCATGCAATATTTTAAGGTCCTATCTCATGTCCAAGGCACCAAAGCCGGCTAAAACGACAATAATTGAAAACTAAATTTGATTTCTACTGCATCTTACTATCTATCACATCAACTTAGAAGCTTCTTCTGCGTTCTACTATGGTCCTTTTAGTGTCTTCGCATACCACAGCACGCGACATAGCTTTGCAGACGGAAAGTGTAACCGTTTCTTAGAGAAGAGCGGCCAATTTGGCGATCTGGCATTAAGTCGATTCGACAGGAAATGACGAAACCGGGCGGATATTACAGGTTTTTACTACATATGAACACTTTTTACATTCTCCCGTGATACGTGGCCGCTAGACCTCTCTTCATGCATACTCTTAAGGTCCTAGCCATTGTCCAAGGCACCAAAGCCGGCTACAAAGTCAATAACCGATAACTAAAACTTGAATTGTACTGCTTCTTACTGGCTATTACATCAACTTCGGAGCTTATTTTATGTTCTACTTGGTGCTTTTAGTGTCTCCGCATACAGCAGCAAGCGACATAGCTTTGCTGACGATAAATATAACCGTTTCATAGAGAGGAGCGTACATTGTGACGATCTGGCATGAAGTCGATTCGATAGCAAATTACGAAAACGGGCGGATTTTACAGGTTTTTACTACATGTGAACACTTTTCACATTCTACCGTGCAACGCGGGCTGATAGACCTCCCTTCATGCAACATCTTAAGGTCCTAGCTCGTATCCAAGGCACTATAGCCAGCTAAATAGACAATAATAGAAAACTTAAACTTGATTTGTATTGCTTCTTACTGGCTATCACGTCAACTTACAAGCTTCTTCTGCGTTTTACTATGGTGCTTTTAGTGTCTTCGCATACCACAGCACGCGACATAGCTTTGCAGACGAAAAGTGTAACCGTTTCATAGAGAAGAGCGGGCAATGTGACGATCTGGCTTTCAGTCGTTTCGATACCAAAGGACGAAAACGGGCGGATTTTACAGGTTTTTACTACATATGAACACTTTTCACATTCTCCCGTGCAACTTAGATAATAGACCTCTCTTCAGGCAAAATCTTAAGGTTCCAGCTCATGCCCAAGGCATCAAAGCCGGCTAAAAAGACAATAATCGACGACTAAAACTCGATTTGTACTGCTTCTTACTGGCTATCACATCAACTTAGAAGCTTCTTCTGCGTTCTACTATGGTGCTTTTAGTGTTTCCGCATACCGCAGCACGTGACATAGCTTTGCAGACGAAAAGTGTAACCGTTTCATAGAGAAGATCGGCCAATGTGACGATCTAGTAATTAAGTCGATTCGATAGCAAATGACGAAAACGAGCTGTTTTTAAAGTTTTTACTAGATATGAAATCATTTCACATTCCCGCGTACAACATGGCTGCTAGACCTCGCTTAAGGCAAAATCATAAGGTACTAGCTCATGTCCATATCACCAAAGTCGGCTAAAAAGTCGATAATCGATAACTAAAACTTGAATTGTACTGCTCCTTACTGCCTATTACATCAACTTAGAAACTTCTTCTGTGTTCTACTACGGTGCTTTTAGTGTCTCCGCATACCGCAGCACGCGACATAGCTTTACAGACGAAACGTGTAACCGTTTCATAGAGAAGAGCGGCCAATGTGACGATCTGGTATTAAGTGTGAGATGATATACATGAGTTCCAAAAGAAATCCGCTGAAATTCCATTACTCGATAAATAGTATAATTCTCAAGGCTATCAATTCAACTAAGTACCTGGGTGTTAAAATTACGAACAACTTCAGTTGGAAGGACCACATAGATAATAATGTCGGGAAGGCGAGCCAAAGGTTGCGGTTCATTGGCAGGACACTTACAAAATGCAACAACTCCACTAAAGAGACAGCTTACACTACACTCGTTCGTCCTCTGTTAGAATATTCATGCGCAGTGTGGGATCCTTACCAGGTGTCTCCACATACCGCAGCACTCGTTATAGCTTTGCACACGATAAATTTAACCGTTTCAGGGAGAAAAGTGGCCAATGTGACGATTTGGCATTAAGTCGATTCGATAACAAATGACGAAAACGGGCGGATTTCTCAGGTTTTTACTACAAATGAACACTTTTCACATTCTCCCGTGCCACGCGGCTGCTAGTCCTCCTTTAATGCAAAAATCTTAAGGGCCTAGCTCTTGTCCAAGGCACCAAAGAAGGGTAAAAAGTCAATAATCGATAACTAAAACTTCAGTTGTACTGCTTCTTACTGGCTATTACATCAACTTAGAAGCTTTATCTGTTTTATACTATCGTGCTTTTAGTGTCTCTGCATACCGCAGCACGCGCCATAGCTTTGCACACGATAAATGTAACCGTTTCAGAGAGAATAGCGGCCAATGTGACGTTCTGGTTTTAGGTCGATTCTATAACAAATGACGAAAACGGGCGGATTTCTCAGGTTTTTACTACATATTAACACTTTTCACATTCTCCCGTGCAACGCGGCTGCTAGTCCTCCTTTAA
This sequence comes from Schistocerca gregaria, assembly GCF_023897955.1. Taxonomy (NCBI): domain Eukaryota; kingdom Metazoa; phylum Arthropoda; class Insecta; order Orthoptera; family Acrididae; genus Schistocerca; species Schistocerca gregaria. Next base: position 484,870 of record NW_026061986.1, on the reverse strand, counting down.
TGCAAAAATCTTTAATGCCTAGCTCATGTCCAAGGCACCAAAGAGGGGTAAAAAGTCAATAATCCATAACTAAAACTTCAATTGTACTGCTTCCTACTGGCTATTACATCAACTTAGAAGCCTCTTTTGTGTTGTACTATGGTGCCTTTAGTGTCTCGGCATACCGCAGCACGCGACATTGCTTTGCAGACGATAAATGTAACCATCTCAGAAAGAAGAGCGCCAATGTGAAGATCTGGCTTTAAGTCGATTCGATAACAAATGACGAAAACGGACGGATTTATCAGGTTTTTACTACATCTGAACAATTTTCACATTCTCTCATGCAGCGTGGCTGCTAGTCCTCCTTTCATGCAAAATCTTAAGGTACTAGCTCATGTCCATGGTATCAAAGCCGGTTAAAAAGTCAATAATCGATAACTAAAACTGGAATTGTACTGCTTCTTAGTGGCTGTTACATCAACTTAGAAGCTTCTTCTGTATTCTACTATGGTGCTTTTAGTGTCTCCGCATACTGCAGCACGCGACATAGCTTTGCAGACGATAAATGTAACCATTTCAGAGAGAAGGGCGGCCAATGTGACGACCTGGCTTTAAGTCGATTCGATAATAAATAACGAAAACGGACGGATTTTCCAGGTTTTCACTACATGTGAACACTTTTCACATTCGTCCGTGCAACGCGGCTCCCTGACTTCCCTTCATGCAAAATCTTTAGGTCTTAGCTCATGTCCAAGACACCACAGCCAGCTAAAAAGTCAATAATCGATAACTAAAACTTGAATTTTACTGCTTCTAACTGGCTATTACATCAACTTTGAAGATTCTACTGTGTTCTACTGTGGTTCTTTTAGTGTCTCCACGTACCGCAGCACGCGATATGGCTTTGCAGACGATAAATTTAACCGTTTCAGAGAGAAGAGCGGCCAATGTGACGATCTGGCTTTAAGTCGATTCGATAACAAATGGCGAAAAGGACGGATTTCGCAGGTTTTTACTATATATGAACACATTTCATATTCTCCCGTGCAACGTGTGTGCTAGACCTCCCTTCATCGAAAATCGTAAGGTCCTAGCTTATGTCCAAGACACCAAAGGCGGCTAAAAAGTCAATAATCGTTAACTAAAATTTGAATTGTACTGCTTCTTACTGGCTATTGTATCAACTTAGAAGCTTCTTCTGTGTTCTACTATGGTGGTTTTAGTGTCTCCGCATACCGCAGCACGCGACATAGCTTTACACACGAAGGATATAACCGTTTCAGAGAGAAGAGCGGCCAATGTGGCGATATGGAATGAAGTCGATTCGATAGCAAATTACGAAAACGGTCGTATTTTTCAGGTTTTTACTAGAATTAAACACTTTTCACATTCTTTCGTACAATGCGGCTCCCTCACCTCCCTTCATGCAAAATCTTAAGGTCTTACCTCATGTCCAAGGCACCAAAGCCAGCTAAAAAGTCAATAATCGATAACAAAAACTTTAATTTTACTGCTTCTAACTGGCGATTACATCAACTTCGAAGCTTCTTCTGTGTTGTACTGTGGTTCTTTTTGTGTCTCCACGTACCGCAGCACGCGATATAGCTTTGCAGACGTTAAATGTAACCCTTTCAGAGAACAGAGCAGGCAATGTGACGATCTGGCCTTAAGTCGATTCGATACTAAATTACGAAAACGGACGGATATCTCTTGTTTTTACTACATATGAACACCTTTCACATTCTCCCGTGCAACGTGGCTGCTAGACCTCGATTCATGCAAAATCGTAAGATACTAGCTCATGTCCAAGGCACCAAAGCCGGTTAAAAAGTCAATAATCGATAACTAAAACTTGAATTGTACTGCTTCTTAAAGGCTATTACTTCAACTTAGAAGCTTCTTCTGTGTTCTACTATGGTGCTTTTAGTGTCTCCGCATACCGCAGCACGCGACATAACTTTGCAGACGATAAATTTAACCGTTTCTGGGAGAAGAGCGGCCAATCTGACGGTCTGGCTTTAAGTCGATTCGATAACAAATGACGAAGACGGATGGATTTCTTATTTTTTTAATACATATGAACACTTTTCACATTCTCCCGTGCAACGCGGCTGCTAGTCCTCCTTTCATGCAAAATCTTAAGGTCCCGGCTCATGTCCAAGGCACCAAAGAATGGTAAAAATTCAATAATCGATAACTAAAACTTGAATTGTACTGCATCTTACTGGCTATTACATCAACTTAGAAGCCTCTTCTGAGTTCTACTATGGTGCGTTTAGTGTCTCCGCATACCACAGCACGCGACATAGCTTTACACACAACAAATGTAACGGTTTCAGACAGAAGAGCGACCAATGTGGCGGTGTGGAATGAAGTCGAATCGATAGCAAATGACGAAATCGGCCGTATTTCTCAGGTTTTAACTACATATGAACACTTTTCTCATTCTTCCGTGCAACGCGGCACCCTGACCTCCCTTCATACAAAATCTTAAGGTCTTAGCTCATGTTCAAGGCACCAAAGCCAGCTAAAATCAATAATCGATAACTAAAATTTGAATTGTGTTGCTTCTAACTGCCTATTACATCAACTTCGAAGCTTCCTCTGTGTTCTACTGTGGTTCTTTTAGCGTCCACACGTATCGCAACACGCGATATAGCTCACAGTCCATAAAGACAGTCCTGATCGTTCATCATAGTAAAATAGCAGTGTTTTTGATCAATGTCTATGGAGTAAAAGAAAGTGCACACTGAAGTAGTGGATTTCCATGCAGTCTTGAAGAAGTAGTGTTTTCCTTCCAACAGAAAGACAGTGCTGGCTCTTCAGATGCTGACAGGTAATGGGCCACCACATAGCAAACCCACAGCAGAGTCAGCCCAAGTTTTGAAGAATATTGGTAGGTAGGTCGTCACAGAATAGGCCCATTGTAGTCCTGGTAGAGATTACGGTATTGGTGGGCCACCAGAGGTGCAGACCCATTGCAGTCCTTGTAGAAATAATGGTATTGGTGAGTCATCAAAGGTGTAGACCCACTGTAGTCCTTGTAGAGATGGCCAGCAGCTATCTGTTTGACTGTGCAGGCGCACAATCACCATTGAAGAGTCTTGCGGATAATATAACAAGTCCATAACCACCACTTGTGCACTCAGAAAAATTGTTTTTGAATTGTCCTTAGAACCAGCAATGCTGTTATCCATTCCCTTACTGAGTTATTAACACACGTGCAAACACTATCAGTCCCTACTTCTCACATATTGTCCATATACTATGACCAACAGAAACGTGTGACGTGAAATGTAATTTACAAGTTACTTAATTTGATGAACTGGTGTCAATTACAATTTTATAACATAAGAATGCAATAACAAAGGTACAAAATACATCTTTAAAGAACATAACAATACAGATAACATTTGCAGTAGTACAGGCTTTACAAAAGAATCGAAATAGCAAATATATCAGTGTTACAAAAATTACAACAAAAGTACATACATAAGGTTCAGAATAACTTTTGAAACATCAACTTCACACATGAGCATTAAAACAAAACACTATAAATAATGTCTGAACATATTTACAAAGAAAATGACATAGTATTTGAAAAATTCTACAACATAAATCTTATTAGCTAAACACATAAAGACAGGAAAAAGACAAATACACAAGGGTACATAAACACATAGAGGGATAATACGAAAGGAAAGGACAGGGTTTGTTTTACTGCAGTATTTTGCATAGAGATCTCCCTTAGTTCATCATTTTTCCAAAAAGTCCTATCTAAACCTGCTTTCTGTATTCGGTTCACATCCTCTTTCAAAAATAGTTTTTCTCCACTGTACACTACTTTTTTGGCCAAACCAGTTTCTTAAAGCTTCTCAATGCTTTTCTTCCAATTCATCATAGTTAGTTTCTTATATAGTCTACCCCCTCTTAAGCTAACTTAAATCTACTGAGCTCAGATACGAAACTAAGGGACGAGGCAATGCAGCAGCACAAAACAATTAACACAAACAGCAATGATAAAAAAATGGAAATTGGCAAAAAAAGGCAGCAATATTACAACTAATATAAGGCAAACAAGAAAAATAAATCAGTAATAAAATTAGCTTAACCTAGTAATACAAAGTGACATTCAGTAGCACTATGAATGGCAAGCAGCCGCAGCAAATGCTATAACTTATACCTAAACATGACAAAGCTGAAGCAGAAAAAATATTACAGTATAAATGTTTAATACCTATGTCACATCTTAACATTAGAGTGATGCATCACGAAAACATACGCTAGCAGATAAGTTACCAAATCGTAAAAAGATTATTTTTGCAATTCCTGTGAAGGGAAATGTCTATTTGTGTTCTCTTTTCTAAGAAAGTATCATAAAATGATTCTTTACTGGGTCTGTAGACAGAAAATAGTGATATTAGTACATCTATTAAATTTTGTTTTAGCCAATGCTGCAGTGCAGATAGAAACTGGATATTAAAGAAAATGAGCAATCTCTCAGCTATAAAGACAATAGATATAAAATATTTCTCATCATTTCATTTCAGTAAATATCATAAATTAAGAGCTTCACAGTGTAATCATATGTTTTCAGGTTTGGGCGTGGCGTATTTGCGATGCTTTCTACAAAGGAATGAATGTCAATAGCGAGGATAATGGCCTCTTTTTTTTTACCTGTGTCTCTGAAAGTCACACACTAATGGCTTTCTTTTTGTCAGGTGGTTGTCGCGCAGCTGGGTGCCCACGACGCATTACATGCAGTTGGTCACTTAACTGTCTTATCGAAATATTTACGACACCAGTTTCCGCTACAGTGGCAGGCTCATATAAAAAAATTCACAGGTCAAGAATTTGCGTTACACATCTGTAGAAACAAAATACTATTGATATAACAGTGTCCAAAAAATTTTCGTCGGCATTGTAATACGTTCACGCATTTACATACATCTCATAACTCTTAAAGTACGATTCTTGGTTTCCAACAACTTTTTTCACAAACCAGAGTCCCTAACCTCTTCTCATTATTTCTTACCTTATTCGTCGACACTTCTTCAATATTTCATCATAACAGATACATAGCATAATCAAATGACTCATATAGCATCGGCTTATTGATCATAAACATACCGCAAGAGCATAATACACATAGTAATCGTAATAATAACATCATAACACCTCAGTCAACTCTCAAAATCTCCGTAACTTCCTCCAATAATTTCAAAACCTAAAAAAAAAATTCTCTGCTCATGTCAAAAGTGTCATCTGCCTCAAACGTACTTTAAAAATCGTGATCCCATACCAAATATGTCATTCAAAGCTCTCATAGTATCACAATGGTTCCGAAAAAATATGAACAGTTCACAAAGTACAGACAAAATACAACTTCGTAAGTGTGAAGTTATCCAATGGTGTAATTACGTAAACATCTGTCGCTGATGTAGTAAAGTAAATGTTTGTCTCTCTCAGTTAAATGATCAGATAGCTGTGTAATTTATGTGTTAGAGAAATATGGTACCGATGTGTAAAGTTGTATAAGCAAATACCATATTAGCTAGGGCTCCTTGTGCTTGCCAAACACATGGTACACAAAGCATGCGTGTACCCCCCTGAGGATAATGTAATTATATCCTCAAGTGTTACAGATTACAGCAATGGAATGAAATGTATTACGGAAAACTTTCTTTGTAATTAAAATATGTTGAAAAATAAATAGTTTAATGCGTGTCCTGTAGCGCTAAATGTGCGTCTTGCTGTAAGACAATCTCTGTGGAAGTGTCGTAGTTGTTGTCCTCCGAAGGCTAAGTTCTGCAGAAGTCAATGTACTTACCTCATGATAAACGAAATTGAAATGCTATGCGTATAGATATCATAGTTATTACACTTATTGCCGTGATGAAGTAAGTACTGTACTGTACGTATTGTTGTGCTACAGAAAAGGCTGTCTCATTGTAGCTATACCACAAACGTTACTACTAAAACATGTTTTACTTTCCAGAAAAATTCAGAAAAACTGTGTAGATATAAAACAGATAAACTGCAAAAGCAACGTTGTAAATTGTCACTCATCAGTAGCGTCGTGATAAAATCGTGTAGCTGTCACATAAACTAACCACTGTATCATCTGGTATCTCACAGAAAGTACTTTAAATCCAGAATGTATTTTCAAGTAAACCAAAATGTTGCATTAAAATCCCATTAGCAATACTGGTAAATGTTCTAAGTATGTGAACCTTATGGTCGTTACGTAATCGTGCAACTAACAAGCAAGAATGTACACGCACAATAACACTGTGACGTCTGTTCACTATAACAATGCATTCGTAATTTCTGTTTAAATATGTTCCGTAGGTTCTAAACTGGATAGTAAACTTCAAACATTGTTGCATGTTAACAGTTTCTCAGTGTGACAAAGCATACTAGAAATGTGAAGTGAAATGTTTTATGGCAAAGACAAAGTTAAAAAGCAGATTATCTTTCAATAAACGGTTTTACATGTGAAATGTGGTGTAAACCTTTACTCTTCCTAGTACGCAGAGTTTCAACTTCAACGCAATTATCATGTGGTATACGTCGGATTCTGTAAGGTCCATTGTAAACTAGAAAGAATTTGTGACTCAAGTGTTTCTTCTTATGTGACAATGGATGAGCTTTAATGAGAACTTTCTGACCAATATATAATTTCTTTGCATTTGCTTTACCGTGTAATTTTTTCCTTTTGTCTGCAGCAGAATTTATATTTTTAATAGCCAAATCAATTATGTCTTTGTGTCGAAGTTTACGTGTATTCGGAAAAGGTACAAGCTCTCTGATTCTGTTTGGTGGTTCTTTATTCTTCAGTACAAGAACAGGTGGTAAAGCAGTGGAGTCATGAGGCATTTCATTCAGCACGTTTTGAAATAAGTGTAAATATCTGTCCCAATGCTGATGCTTTCTGTGACAATAAAGTCTGCAAAGCTTATTGATTTCTTTCATAATCCGTTCAGACGGGTTACAATGTGGTGAGTACAATGAAATAAAAACAGATTTGATTTTATGGTTACGAAGCATGCGTGACCAAACAGCAGATCTGAATTGCGGTCCGTTATCTGAAATTACTTTACTAACGTGTCCAACTTCACGTAAGAAATTTCTAACAAAGGCGTTGGATACAGACCGTCCAGTGGCTTTACGTAACGGAGTGAAAGAAACGAATTTTGAAGTAAGTTCAACAGCGACTAGAACGTACGAAAATCCATTAGATGTTCTGACAAGCGGTCCCAAGAGATCAACAGCAGCAAATTCTTTTAATTTAGAAGGAATGATAGGAAACAATGGAGCACGATGAGTGACAGTAGATGGTTTCGCCTTTTGACAAAGTTTACAAATAGACAAGACTCTTCGAATTCTCTTTTCCATATTGTTAAAATAACAAGTCGTTCGAAGAATATGATAACATTTTCGTGGACCAAAATGTGCATAGCTGAAATGAATGTACCAAATGAGCTTATTAACAAAATCGTCTGGAATGCAAAGTACCCATAGCTTGTCATCAACAGTGCATCGTTTGAACAGTATGTTGTTTCTAACCAGATAATAAAGCCGAATCTGTGTGTGTGTCTTTTCATGCCATTTACTTTTGATGTCTTTCCAAATCGGATCTTTGTCTTGTTCATGAGCAATGTCCTTTAAAGATGTGGTGATGAAGTTTTCAAAGGCGACTTTCTGGATGTAAAGAATACTGAAATTTCTCTCGAGGTTGCTTTCTGTGTTACTTTTCTCAAGCCCAGCCGGTGCGCGTGACAGTGCGTCCGCAACAATGTTCTCCTTGCCGGGAATGTAAACTATTGTGAAGTGGAATTCTTGCAGAAACAATGCCCAACGTTTTAACCTGTCATGATTTAATTTTGAAGACATAAGAAATTGTAATGCACGGTGGTCACTGTATACTTTTACGTGCTTACCATAAAGAAAGAAACGGAATTTGTTAAATGCCCAAACGATAGCTAAAGCTTCTAATTCAGTAACGGAATAATTTTTTTCAGATTTTGTTAGCACTCGGCTAGCAAAAGCAATGGTTTTCTGAACAGTAATGTCATTTTCTGTGTCTTCTTGAAATAAATGGGCACCAAGACCGACTTTAGAAGAATCCGTGCTTAGGCAAAAGTCTTGTGAAAGATCTGGATGAGCTAGTATTGGCGCGTTAAGGAGCGATTCTTTCAAAGAATTGAATTCCAACTGTGCTTGTTCGTCCCAGTTCCAAATAGTATTTTTTCCAGTGAGAGAACAAAGTTTTGGTGTAACTAGAATTTGCATATTCAGAAAACGACGGTAAAAATTTACGAGACCTAGAAAACTGCGGACTTGTTTTTTTGTGGATGGAATTGGAATGGCTCTGATTGCTTCTAACTTTTCAGGAACCGGCTGGATGCCTTCAGAAGAAATAATATGTCCCAAAAACTTCACTTTTGTCCTACCGAATTCAGACTTTTCCAAGTTAACTGTAATTCCAGATTCTGCAAAAATATGTAACACGCTGTTGAGGATGCGATTATGTTGTTCCCATGAGGCTTCTGCTATCAGAATATCGTCCACATATAAGGTGATGTGACGTTTTAAGAGCTCAGGTAATATGGAATTTGGCCCGCGAATGAATGCTGCCGAGGAAATGTTCAAACCAAAAGGAAGTTTCCGAAACTGATAACAAACGCCAAAACAAAGAAAAGCTGTATATTTTCTACATTCTGGATGAAGTTCGATCTGATAAAAGCTGGATCTGAGATCAATGGAAGACAACACTTTTACACCATTAAAATTTTGAAGAAGTTCTTCCAACGTTTGCGGCCTGTCTGTTTCAGGAATAATGATAGTATTGATTTGTCTCGAATCTAAGACAAGCCTGATCGATCCATTTTTCTTCTCAACAACATGTAATGGATTGTTGTATGAGCTTACTGCAGGCTCAATAATGCCGTCGTCAAGCATGGATTGTATTTCTGTTCTAACACGGTCCCTATAATGTGCTGGAATTACGTATGGTCTAACACAAAATTTAGTATGCTCATGAACACGAAATTGGTATTGAAATCCCTTGATTGTTCCTGTTTTGTGAGTAAAAACTGTGGAATGTGCTTGTAAAATCTCAGAAAGGTCCTGCCTATCAGTGTAATTACAATTCTCAATTGTTTGAATTTTATTCTGAATTAACTCATTAGTTTCAATTGTGCCGTCGATATCATCCCTGTCAGTACTTGCAGAGCGACTGTTAGTGTCTAGTTCCGTAGAAAATTCCGAACTGTTGTCTAACAGAAGGAAAATCCGATTAATTTCCTCGTCATGGTTTGAGAGCCAATCTTCAAATTTCAAAGCTATTGACTTACCTTCTTTCTCTAAACTTATTTCAGCATCGTGAAAGTTTAAGATTGCTTTGTATTCATTCAAAAAGTCTACTCCCAGTATAATTTCCGTCGACAACAATGGAACAATAAGAAAGTTCATAGAGAAGCTGTGGCTCTGACAAAAGAATTCTAAGTTGGTTTGTTGGTGTACATCTACACTTTTTCCAATGACTGCACTTTGTAATTTAATCTTGCGTAACGGAAGTGTGGGGCAATCGTTCGATTTATTGCATTTGCTAAAAGCTGTTTCACTAATTACTGAAATGGGACTGCCTGAGTCAAGTACTGCCGTAAATTTTACGTCATTTACAGTAATGTGAATCACAGGATATGCAATGTTGTTGTGTTTTACGTCGTGTTCCTGGAGTAATATGTCCCTAATTTCTTCCATTTTAACGTAATTACTAGCTACGGCAGCTGCGTCGTCAGTTTGATAACTACGTTTTGAGGCTGCCAGCGGTATGAGTCATTGCCTACTGTGTCTTTGTTGGCGCGCGTCGTTATTGGGATTTGGAGACCTAACTTCTACAAATTCACCTTGTCGAGAGGGCCCTGCTCTGTTTGATTCCCGCCAGTTCTGCTGCAATTCAGGTCTGTCGTTACGATCATATCGTCTGTCGTCATGTCGGTAGATTCCATAGTTTCTTTCTTGTCGGTCACGTGGTGGAGAATTTCTCTCTGAATCGTAACTGCGCGCTGGACCGTTGCGTCTAAAGTTATTCTGTCTCCCTTGATAGTAATTATTTTGGTTCCCATATTGTCTGTTTCTCTGATTGTCTCTGTGATAGTCATTACCGCGGAGAGGTGACCTTTCCCTGTAATTATTACTACTCTGCCAACGGTTGTCATACGGGTGGTGTCTGTTTTGGTCACGATTTGTATTGTGAGAATAGCCTTGTCGTGTCCAGTTATTATTTCTTTCATCGCGGAATTGCGACGGATGTGACCTGTAATTGTTGTGTTCCTGTTTTCGCGTTCCGCGATTGTCAGTGTCAATTTCTAATTCTTGTAAGAGTCCCTGAAAAGCTTCAATGTCGTCTTTGCAACGGCCTGCCAAAATAATATGCCGTAAATGTTCAGGCAATTTGATTAAGCAAATGCGGATGAGTTCTGACAGGCTGTATGGGTTTGACAGGTACTGATTCTTGTGCAACATGTCTTCAAAATATTTCACAAGACTGGAAAATTCAGATTGTTCGAAATGTTTCATCATCATGATGCCATGTTTTACTCGGTCTTGTGTGGCTTGCGGCCAATATGCTGAGAGGAAGGCATGGTAAAATTCTCCTTCACTGTGGCAATCGTGAATGACCGATCGCATTCTTACAGCTGGTTCATTCTCTAAGCAGCCATACATAAATTCTAATCTGTGCTCTAGTGACCAGTTGGGAGGAAAACAATGAGAGAATTGATGGAGCCACGCTTGTGGATGAATGTCGTTGCCAGAATTCTTAAATGTTTTGAATTTACGTGCAGTAATGAACAGCTTATAGTCAAAATCATCGTCTCGGCGGGTAGCATATCGGTCATTGTTACGTCGTGTCGGCGGTTCCATCTCAGAATTCGGTGTACCTTGCCAATTTCTTTCATAATTTCCGAAGTGCCCTGTGATATTATTTTGTGGCTGTTCCGTATTTCTATGTCGCTCTTTCCGTGTTGGAGCGCGAGTGTCCTCTGAAATACGTAATTGTTGTATTACCTGTGTCAGCTGATCCTGTACTTCCCGGATTTCTCTTTGGTGTTGCGTACTAATTTGATTCAGACTTTGTTTGAATTTCCTAATTTGTTCGCACTCTTCTGTGTCATTAAAGACTACCGGTTTTGTGTCATTCAAATTATCATCTACCTTCGTAGATAAATTAGTGAACTGATCCGAAAGTTCGGCTACTTTCTCCGATAGTGAACACATTTCCTCAGTGTGATTTTCTGAACCAAATTTCAGAATGTCCATTTGTGTTGAAATCGAATCTACTGTGTCCTTTAAGTTTTCCTGAGTTCTTGCAAGTTGCATAACCGAATCGGTGGATGCAACTGAGTCCATTTTAGCTTGCAAGGTGTCGTGATTTTAACGAACAACAGTTTGCAATTCTTTTATGGCTGCTTCGTGATTCTGTAATGAGTTTTCATGCCGCGAAAAAATAGGTTGAAAATGCTCACAAATTTGTGTTTTTACGTCATTACAGATTTTTTGACATTTCGATTCAATGTTATGTAACTCAGTAGTTAAATCTTCACGTGTTTGTTCAAGTGTGGTGTCTAACTTCCGAAGATTATGTTCCATTGTGTCCAACTGTTGCTGTGTTTGTCTCTGATTTTGTTCCATTGTGTCTAACTTTTGAAGATTTTGTTCCATTGTGTCTAACTTTTGAAGATTATGTTCCATTGTGTCTAACTTTTGAAGATTTTGTTCCATTGTGTCTAACTGTTGCTGTGTTTGTCTCTTGTTTTGTTTCATTTGTTGCATTAATTGCAATAATAATGTATTAGTGTCTGGAATTTGATCATCTATGCATTTCATCAGTGCATTTGCACCGGCAACATTCACAGTTTGACAAGCAGAAAATGTGTCTCGGCTTATTTGAGAAAACGGTGAGGACGCAAACCTGAATGTACAGTATTTGCAAGATTGTGTCCTGTCATATCGGATTCCTGACGCGAGCTGTTGCCGACCAATCGATCGATAATGCTTCCCTGTTCACTAACTGTTTCACTTCCTACACCATTATTTGCAGCCCGCTCCATTTTCCTATGCACTATTACCAAATTACTACTTTGAACATTTGTGAATTCATTACATGGTGGCGCTAACACATTGCTTCCGTCTTCACTGTCATTTCCCAGTTTACTTTGTAGCCTAGTATTACGTTTTTCACACGCCATTATTGTCACAATATTTCACACGATAAAACAGAAAAGCACAATTTGAAGAGCAAAAATAACAGAACACATTAACATAGCACTGAAAATAATATCTAGTTAATTGCAAGCGCAGCTGCGAAATACTTGGTGCAACTCTACATGCATGCCACAACTGTTGTACTGTACAACAATGAAAGACTACAACTACAAAGGAAATTCACTCTAAGATTAGGCGCTAGCAATAAACAAAAGCTACACTAATTACACAAACTACAAGGAAAAAATCAGAAGATTCCAGTGAGGTATCCTCGGCTAAGGGTCGACATATGAAACGTCCCCTTAGAAAAATTATACAAGACTGTGCTTAAATTGACACACAATAGTTTTTAGCGCAACGCAATCTGACTTTCAATAATCCCTACAAAAGAATGGCCCTGACTAACGTTAACCTATATGTTTCACAAATCACTTACCTCACAAAAATCTTCGTTACTCGAACTACTGCAATACAGCGAGCGCCACTACTGCCAGCTAACTAAAATAATCAAACTGCGGAAGGCACTAACTACTGATAGGTACAGTTAGCAAATGAAAGATTTTGATAGAGAACAACAATGTATTTACTTTAATAGTCATAATATATATATCAGTTCATGACACCAATTCTTACAAATTTCAAAACTCCGCCATCTCTCTCCCCACGTCCACCACTGCTGGCGGCTCACCTCCAACTGCGCAACGCTACGCGCTGTTAGCATCCAGCTGCCGCTGCCCAACACTACAATGGCAGACAACAATGCAAACTAAACACAGACTGCACACGGCACAGCCAGTGATTTTTTCATACCGAGCGCTATGTGGCGTTACCAATAAGAAGACCTAAACAGCCTACTTACAAGCTCATGTCCAAGGCACCAAAGATGGGTAAAAAATTAATAATCGATAACTAAAACTTGAATTGTACTACTTCTTACTGGCTATTACATCAACTTAGAAGCTTCATCTGTGGTATACTATGGTGCTTTTAGTGTCTCCGCATACCGCAGCACGCGACATACCTTTGCAGACGATAAATGTAACCGTTTCAGAGAGAAAAGCGGCCAATGTGACGATTTGGCCTTAAGTCGATTCGCTAACAAATGACGAAAACGGACGGATTTCTCAGGTTTTTACAACATATGAACACTTTTTACATTCTTCCGTGCATCGCGGCTGCTAGTGGTCCTTCCATGCAAAATCTTAAGGTCCTAGCACATCTACAAGACACCAAAGAAGGGTAAAAAGTGAATAATCGATAACTAGTACTTGAATTGTACTGCTTCTTACTGGCTATTACATCAACTGAGAAGCTTCTTCTGTGTTCTGCAATGGTGCTTTAAGTGTCCCCGCATACCGCATCACGCTACATAGCTTTGCAGACGATAAATGTAACCGTTTCAGACAGAAGAGCGGCCAATGTGACGATCTGGCTTTAAGTCGTAACGATAACAAATGACGAAAACGGACGGATTTCTCTGGTTCTTACTACATATAAACTCTTTTCACATTCTCCCGTGCAACGCGGCTGCTTGTCCTCGTTTCATCCAAAATCGTAAGGTCCTAGCTCATGCCCAAGGCAACAAAGAAGGGTAAAAGGTGAATAATCGATAAGTAAAACTTGAATTGTACTGCTTCTTACTGTTTAATACACCAACTTAGAAGATTCTTCTGTGTTCTACTATGTTGCTTTTAGTGTCTCCGCATACCGCAGCACGCGACATAGCTTTGCAGACGATAAATGTAACCGTTTCAGAGAGAAGAGCGGCCAATGTGACGATCTGGCTATAAGTCGATTCGATAGCAAATGACAAAAACGGATGGATTTCTCTAGTTTTTACCACATATGAACACTTTTCACATTCTCCCATGCAACACTGCTGCTAGTCCTCCTTTCATGCAAAATCTTAAGGTCCTAGCTCTTCTCCTAGGCACAAAGGCCGGCTAAAACGTCAATAATCGATAATTAAAACTTGAATTGTACTGCATCTTACTGGCTATTAAATCAACGTAGAATTTTTCATCTGTAATCTACTATGGTGCTTTTAGTGTCACCGCATACCGCAGCACGCTACATAGATTTGCAGACGACAAATGTAACCGTTTCACATAGAATAGCGGCGAATGTGACGATCTGGCTTTAAGTCGATTCGTTGACAAATGACGAAAACCGGCGGATTTCTCAGGTTTTCACTACATATGAACACTTTTCACATTCTCCCAAGCGACGCGTCTGCTAGTTCTCCTTTCATGCAAAATCTTAAGGTCCTAGCTCATGTCCAAGGCACCAAAGCCGGATAAGAAGTCAATAATCGATAACTAAAACTTGAGTAGTACTGCTTCTTACTGGCTATTACATCAACTTAGAAGTTTTTTCTGTGTTCTACTATTGTGCTTTTAGTGTCTTCGCATACCGCAGAACGCGACATAGCTTTGCAGACGATAAATGTAACCGTCCCAGAGAAAAGAGCGGATAATGTGACGATCTGGCTTTGAGTCGATTCGATAACGAATGACGAAAACGGACATATTTCTCCTGTTTTTACTACATATGAACACAGTTCACATTCTGCCGTGCAACGCGGCTGCTAATCCGCCATTCATGCAAAATCTTAAGGTCCTAGCTCATGTCCAAGGCACCAAAGCCAGTTAAAAAGTCAATAATCGACAACTAAAATTTGAGTTCAACTGCCTCTTACTGGCTATTACATCAACTTAGAAGCTTCTTCTGTGTTCAACTATGGTCTTTTTAGTGTCTCCGCATGCCGCCGCACGCGACATACCTTTGCAGACGATAAATGTAACCGTTTCAGAGAGAATAGTGGCCAATGTGTCGATCTGGCTTTAAGTCGATTCGATAACAAATGACGAAAACGGACGGATTTCTCAGGTTTTTACCACATATGAACACAGTTCACATTCTCCCGTGCAACGCGGCTGCTAGTCCGCCATTCATGCTAAATCTTAAGGTCCTAGCTCTTGTCCAAGGAACCAAATAAGGCTAAAAAGTCAATAATCGATAACTAAAACTTGAATTGTACTGCTTCTTGCTGGCTTTTACATCAACTTAGAAGCTTCTTCTGTGTTCTACTATGGTGCTTCTAGTGTCACCGCATACCGCACCACGCGACATAGCTTTGCAGACGATAAATGTATCCGTTTCAGAGAAAATAGCGGCCTTTGTGACGATCGGGCTTTAAGTCGATTCGATAACAAATGAAGAAAACGGACGGATTTCTCAGGTTTTTACTACATATGAACACTTTTCACATTCTCCCGTGCGACGCGGCTGCTAGTACGCCTTTCACGCAAAATCTTAAGGTCCTAGCTCATGTCCAAGGCACCAAGGAAGGCTAAAAAGTCAATAATCGATAACTAAAACTTGAATTGTACTGCTCCTTACTGGCTATTACATCAACTACTATGGTGCTTTTAGTGTCTCCGCATACCGCAGCACGCGACATAGCTTTTCAGAAGATAAATGTAACCGTTCCAGAGAGAAGAGCGTCCAATGTGACGATCTGGCTTTAAGTCTATTCGATAACGAATGGCAAAAATGGGCGGATATCTCATGTTTTTACTACATATGAACACTTTTCACATTCTCCAGTGCGACGCGGCTACTAGTACGCCTTTCACGCAAAATCTTAAGGTCCTAGCTTATGTCCAAGGCACCAAGGAAGGCTAAAAAGTTAATAATCGATAAGTAAATTTTGATGTACTGCTTCTTACTGGCTTTTACATCAACTTAGGAGTTTCTTCTGTGTTCTACTATGGTGCTTTTAGTGTCTCCGCATTTCGCAGCACGCGGCATAACTTTGCAGGCGATAAATGTAACTGTTTCAGAGAAAATAGCGGCCAATGTGACGATCTGGCTTTAAGTCGATTCGATAACAAATGACGAAAACGGACAGATGTCTCCGGTTTTTACTACATATGAACACTTTTCACTTTCTCGCGTGCAACGCGGCTGCTAGTCCTCCTTTCATGCAAACTCTTAAGGTCCTACCTCATGTCCAAGGCACCAAAGAATGGTAAAAAGTCAATAATCCATAGCTAAAACTTGAATTGTACTGGTTCTTACTAGCTATTACATCAACTTAGAAGTTTCTTCTGTGTTCTACTATGGTGCTTTTAGTGTCACCGCATACCGCAGCACGCGACATAGCTTTGCAGACGATAAATGTAACCGTTTCAGAGAGAAGAGCGGGCAATGAGAATATCTGGCTTTAAGTCGATTCGGTAACAAAGGAGGAAAATATACGGATTTTTGAGGTTTTTACTACATATGAACACTTTTTACATTCTCTCGTGCAACGCGGCTGCTAGTCCTCTTCTCATGCAAAATCTTAAGGTCTTACCTCATGCCCAAGGCACCAAAGAAGGGTAAAAAGTCAATAATCGATAATTAAAACTTGAATTGTACTGCATCTTACTGGCTATTACATCAACTTAGAAGCTTTTTCTGTGTTCTACTATTGTGCTTTTAGTGTCTTCGCAAACCGCAGAACGCGACATAGCTTTGCAGACGATAAATGTAACCGTTCCAGAGAGAAGAGCGGCCAATGTGACGATCTGGCTTTGAGTCGATTCGATAACGAATGACGACAACGGACATATTTCTCCTGTTTTTACTACAGATGAACACAGTTCACATTCTCCCGTGCAACGCGGCTGCTAATCCGCCATTCATGCAAAATCTTAAGGTCGTAGCTCATTTCCAAGGAACCAAGGATAGCTAAAAAGTCAATAATCGATAACTATAACTTGAATTGTACTGCTTCTTACTGGCTTTTACATCAACGTAGAAGTTTCCTCTGTGTTATACTATGGTGCTTTTTGTGTTTCCGCATGCCGCAGCACGCAAAATAGCTTTGCAGACGATAAAAGTAAACGTTTGAGAGAGAATAGCGGCCAATGTGACGATCTGTCTTTAAGTCGATTCGATGACAAAAGACGAAAACGGACGGATTTCTCAGGTCTTTACTACATATGAACACTTTTCACATTCTCCCAAGCAAAGCGTCTGCTAGTCCTCCTTTCATGCAAAACCTTAAGGTCCTAGCTCATGTCCAAGGCACCAAAGCCAGCAAAAAAGTCAATAATCGATAACTAAAACTTGAGTTCAGCTGCTTCTTACTGGCTATTACATCAACTTAGAAGCATCTTCTGTGTTCAGCTATGGTGTTTTTAGTATCTCCGCATTCCGCCGCACGCGACATACCTTTGCAGACGATAAATGTAACCGTTTCAGAGAGAATAGCGGCCAATGTGACGACCTCTTTAAGTCGATTCGATAACAAATGACGAGAAAGGACGGGTTTCTCAGGTTTTTACTACATATGAACACTTTTCACATTCTCCCGTGCAACGCAGCTGCTAGTCCTCCTTTCGTGCAAAATCTTAAGCTCCTAGCTCATGTCCAAAGCACCAAAGAATGGTAAAAAATCAATAATCGATAGCTAAAATGTGAATTGTACTGCTTCTTACAGGCTACTACATCAACTTAGAAGCTTCTTCTGTGTTCTACCATGGTGCTTTTAGTGTCTCCGCATACCGCAGCACGCGACATAGCTTTTCAGACGATAAATTTAACCGTTTCAGAGAGAATAGCGGCCAAAGTGACGATCTGGCTTTAAGTCGATTCTATAACAAGTGACGAAAACGCACGGATTTCTCAGGTTTTTAGTATATATGAACACTTTTCACATCCTCCCGTGCACCGCGGCTGCTAGTCCTCTTTTCATGCAAAATCTTAAGGTCCTAGCTCATGTCCAAGGCACCAAAGAAGGGTAAAAAGTTAATAATCGATAGCTAAAACTTGAATAGTACTGCTTCTTACTGGCTATTACATCAACTTAGAAGCTTCTTCTGTGTTCTACTATGGTGCTTTTAGTGTCTTCGCATACCGCAGAACGCGACATAGCTTTGCAGACGATAAATGTAACCGTTCCAGAGAGAAGAGCGGCCAATGTGACGATCTGGCTTTAAGTCGATTCGATAACAAATGACGAAAATGGACGGATTTCTCAGGTTTTTACTACATATGAACACAGTTCACATTCTCCCGTGCAATTCGGCTCCTAGTCCGCCATTCATGCTAAATCTTAAGGTCCTAGCTCATATCCAAGGAACCAAATAAGGCTAAAAAGTCAATAATCAATAACTGAAACTTGAATTGTACTGCTTCTTGCTGGCTTTTACATCAACTTAGAAGCTTCTTCTGTGTTCTACTATGGTGCTTTCAGAGTCTCGGCATTCCGCAGTACGCGCCATACCTTTGCAGACGATAAATGTAACCGTTCCAGAGACAAGTGCGGCCAATGTGACGATCTGGCTTTGAGTCGATTTGATAACAAATGACGAAAACGGACGGATTTCTCAGGTTTTTACTACATATGAACACCTTTCACATTCTTCCGGGCAAAGCGGCTGCTAGTCCTCCTTCCATGCAAAATCTTATGGTCCTAGCTCATGTCCAAGGCACCAAAGCCGGCTCAAA
The DNA here is from genome assembly GCF_023897955.1 of Schistocerca gregaria. Taxonomy (NCBI): domain Eukaryota; kingdom Metazoa; phylum Arthropoda; class Insecta; order Orthoptera; family Acrididae; genus Schistocerca; species Schistocerca gregaria. The sequence continues at coordinate 466,114 of NW_026061986.1, read as the reverse complement.
AGTCAATAATCGACAACTAAAACTTGAATTGTACTGCTTCTTACTGGCTATTACATCAATTTAGAAGGTTTATCTGTGTTCTACTATGGTGCTTTTAGTGTCTCCGCATACCGCAGCACGCGACATAGGTTTGCAGACGATTAATGTAACCGTTGCAGAGAGAAGAGCGGCCAATGTAACGATCTGGCTTTTAGTCGATTCTATAACAAATGACGAAAACGGACGGATTTCTCAGTTTTTACTGTATATAAACACAGTTCACATTCTCCCGAGCACCGCGGCTGCTAGTCCTCTTTTCATGCAAAATCTTAAGGTCCTAGCTCATGTCCAAGGCACCAAGGAAGGGTAAGAAGTCAATAATCGATAGGTAAAACTTGAATTGTACTGCTTCTTACTGGCTATTACATCAACTTAGAAGCTTGTTCTGTGTTCTACTATGGTGCTTTTAGTGTCTTCGCATACCGCAGCACGTGACATAATTTTGCAGACGATAAATGTAACCGTTTAAGCGAGAAGAGCGGCCAATGTGACGATCTGGCTTTGAGTCGATTCGATAACGAAAGACGAAAAAGGACGGATTTCTTCTGTTTTTACTACATATGAACACAGTTCACATTCTCCCGTGCAACGCGGCTGCTAGTCCGCCATTCATGCAAAATCTTAAGGTCCTAGCTCATGTCCAAGGAACCAAGGAAGGCTACAAAGTCAATAATCGATAACTAAAACTTGAATTGTACTGCTTCTTACTGGCTTTTACATCAACTTAGAAGTTTCTTCTGTGTTACACTATGGTGCTTTTTGTGTCTCCGCATACCGCAGCACGCGACATAGTTTTGCAGACGATAAATGTAACCGTTTCAGAGAGAATAGCGGTCAATGTGACGATCTGGCTTTAAGTCGATTCGATAACGAATGACGAAAACGGACGGATATATCAGGTTTTTACTACATATGAACACTCTTCACATTCTCCCGTGCAACGCGGCTGCTAGTACTCTTTTCACGCAAAATCTTAAGGTCCTAGCTCATGTCCAAGGCAACAAGGAAGGCTAAAAAGTCAATAATCGATAACTAAAACTTGAATTGTACTGCTTCTTACAGGCTATTACATCAACTACTATGGTGCTTTTAGTGTCTCCGCATACCGCAGCACGCGACATAGCTTTTCAGACGATAAATGTAACCGTTCCAGAGAGAAGAGCGTCCAAAGTGACGATCTGGCTTTAAGTCTATTCGATAACGAATGACGAAAGTTGGCGGATTTCTCAGGTTTTTACTAGAAATGAACACTTTTCACATTTTCCCGTGCAACGCGGCTGCTAGTCCTCCTTTCATGCAAAATCTTTAGGTCCTAGCTCATGTCCAAGGCAGCTAAGAAGGGTAAAAAGTCAATAGTCGATAGCTAAAACTTGAATGGTACTGCTTTTTAAAGGCTATTACATCAACTTAGAAGCTTCTTCTGTGTTCTACTATGGTGCTTTTAGTGTCTCCGCATACCGCAGCACGCGACATAGATTTGCAGACTATAAATGTAACCGTTTCAGAGAGAATAGCGGCCAATGAGGCGATCTGGCTTTTACTCGATTCGAGAACAAATGACGAGAACGGACGGGTTTCTGAGGTTTTTTCTACATATGAACACTTTTTACATTCTCCCGTGCAACGCACCTGCTAATCCTCCTTTCATGTGAAATCTGAAGGTCCTAGCTCATGTCCAAGTCACCAAATAAAGATAAAAAGTCAATAATCGATAACTAAAACTTGAATTGTACTGCTTCTTACTGGCTATTATATCAACTTAGAGCTTCTTCTGTGTTCTCCTATGGTGCTTTTAGTGTCTATGCATACCGCAGCACGTGACATAGCTTTGCAGACGATTAATGTAACCGTTTCAGAGAGAATAGCGGCCAATGTGACGATCCCTTTATGTCGATTCGATAACAAATGACGGAAACGGACGGGTTTCACAGGTTTTTCTACATATGAACAATTTTCACATTCTTCCGTGCAACGCATCTGCTAGTCCTCCTTTCATGCAAAATCTTAAGGTCCTAGCTCATGTCCAAGGCACCAAAGCCGGCTAAAAAGTCAATAATCGATAACTAAAACTTGAATTCTACTGCATATTACTTGCTTTTACATAAACTTGGAAGCTTCTGCTGTGTTCTACTATGGTGCATATAGCGTCTACGCATACCGTAGCACGCGACATAACTTTGCAGACGATAAATGTAACTGTTTGAGAGAGAATAGCGGTCAATGTGACGATCTGGCTTTAAGTCTATTCGATAATAAATGAGGAAAACGGACGGATTTCTTAGGTTTTTACTACATATGAACACTTTTCACATTCTCCCGTGCAACGCGTCTGCTAGTCCTTCTTTCATTCAAAATCTTAAGGTCCTATCTCATGTCCAAGGCACCAAAGCCGGATAATAAGTCAATAATCGATAGCTAAAACTTGAATTTTACTGCTTCTTACTGGCTATTACATCAACTTAGAAGTTTCTTCTTTGATCTACTATGACGCTTTTAGTGTCTCCGCATACCGCAGAACGCGACATAGCTTTGCAGACTATAAATGTAACCGTTTCAGAGAGAAGAACGGTCAATGTGAAGATCTGGCTTTACGTCGATTCGATAACAAAGGAGGATAACGGACGGATTTTTCAGGTTTTTGCTACATATGGCCAGTTTTGACATTCTCTCGTGCAACGCGGCTGCTAGTCCTCCTCTCATGCAAAATCTTAAGGTCTTATCTCACGTCCAAGGCACCAAAGAAGGGTAAAAAGTCCATTATCGATAGCAAAACTTGAATTGTGCTGCTTCTTACTGGCTATTACATAAACTTAGAAGCTTCTTCTGTGTTCTACTATGGTGCTTTTAGTGTCACCGCATACCTCAGCACGCGACATAGCTTGGCAGACGACAAATGTAACCGTTTCAGAGAGAAGAGCGGTCAATGTGAATATCTGGCTTTAAGTCGATTCGATAACAAAGGAAGAAAATGGACGGATTTTTCAGGTTTTTACTACATATGAACACTTTTCACATTCTCCCGTGCGACGCGGCTGCTAGTACGCCTCTCACGCAAAATCTTAAGGTCCTAGCTCATGTCCAAGGCACCAAGGTAGGCTAAAAAGTCAATAATCGATAGCAAAAACTTGAATTGTACTGCTTCTTACTGGCAATTACATCACCTTAGAAGCTTCTTCAGTGTTCTACAATGACGATTTTAGTGTCTCCGCATTCCGCAGCACGCGACATAACTTTGCAGACGATAAATGTAACTGTTTCAGAGAGAATAGTGGCCAATGTGACGATCTGGCTTTAAGTTGATCCGATAACAAATGACGAAAACGGACAGATTTCTCCGGTTTTTACTACATACGAACACTTTTCACATTCTCGCGTGCAACGCGGCTGCTAGTCTTCCTTACATGCAAATTCTTAAGGTCCTACCTCATGTCCAAGGCACCAAAGAAGCGTAAAAAGTGAATAATCCATAGCTAAAACTTGAATTGTACTGCTTCTTACTGGCTATTACATCAACGTAGAAGCTTCTTCTGTGTTCTAATATGGTGCTTTTAGTGTCTCCGAATTACGCCGCACGTGACATACCTTTGCAGACGATAAATGTAACCGTTTCAGAGAGAGGAGCGGCGATTGTGACGATCTGGGTTTAAGTCGATTCGATAACAAATGACGAAAACGGACGGAATTCTCAGGTTTTTACTACATATGAATACATTTCACATTCTCCCGTGCAACGCGGCTGCCAGGAATCCTTTCATACAAAATCTTAAGATCCTAGATCATGTCCAAGGCACCAAAGAAGGGTAAAATCTCAATTATCGATTACTAAAACATGAATTGTACTGCTTCTTACTGGCTATAACATCAATTTAGAAGTTTCTTCTTAGTTCTACTATGACGCTTTTAGTGTCACCGCATACCGCAGAATGCGACATAGCGTTGCAGACGATAAATGTAACCGTTTCATAGGGAACAGCGGCCAATGTGTTGATCTGGCTTTAAGTCGATTCGATAACAAACGACTTAAACGGACGGGTTTCTCATGTTTTTACTACATATTAACACTTTTCACATTCTTCCGTGCAACGCGGCTGCTAGTAATTTTTTCATGCAAAATCTTAAGATCCTAGCTCTAGTCCAAGGCTCCAAAGAAGGGTAAAAAGTCAATAATCGATTACTAAAACTTGAATTGTACTGCTTCTTACTGGCTATTACATCAAATTAGAAGCTTCTTCTGTGTTCTACCATGGAGCTTTTAGTGTCTCCGCATACCGCAGCACGCGACATAGCTTTTCAGACAATAAATTTAACCGTGTCAGAGAGAATAGCATCCAATGTGGCGATCTGGCTTTTAGTCGATTCGAGAACAAATGACGAGAACGGACGGGTTTCTCAGGTTTTTTCTACATATGAACACTTTTCACATTCTCCCGTGCAACGCACCTGCTAGTCCTCCTTTCATGTGAAATCTTAAGGTCCTAGCTCATATCCAAGGCACCAAAGAAGGGTAAAAAGTCATAATCGATAGCTAAAACTTGAATTGTACTGCTTCTTACTGGCAATTACATCAACTTAGAAGCTTCTTCTGTGTTCTCCTATGGTGCTTTTAGAGTTTTCGCATACCGCAGCACGCGATATAGCTTTTCAGACAATAAATGTAACCATTTCAAAGAGAATTGCAGCCAATGTGGCGATGTGGCTTTAAGTCGATTCGATAACAAATGACGGAAACGGACGGGTTTCTCAGGTTTTTGCTACATATGAACACTTATCACATTCTCCCGTGCAACACGGCTGCTAGTCCACCTTTCATGCAAAATATTAAGGTCCTAGTTCGTGTCCAAAGCACCAAAGAATGGTAAAAAAATCAATAATCGATAACTAAAATATGAATTGTAATGTTTCTTACAGGCTATTACATCAACTTAGAAGCTTCATCTGTGTTCTACCATGCAGCTTTTAGTGTCTCCGCATACCGCAGCACGCGACATAGCTTTTCAGACGATAAATTTAACATTTTCAGAGAGAATAGCGTCCAATGTGACGTTCTGACTTTTACTCGATTCGACAACAAATGACGAGAACGGACGGATTTCTCAGGTTTTTCTACATATGAACACCTTTCACATTCTTCCGTGCAACGCGGCTGCTAGTCCTCCTTTCATGCAATATCTTAAGGTCTTAGCTCATTTCCAAGGCAACAAAGCCTGCTAAAAAGTCAATAATCCATTACTAAAACTTGAGTAGTACTGCTTCTTACTGGCTATTACATAAACTTGGAAGCTTCTTCTGTGTTCTCCTACGGTGCTTTTAGTGTCTTCGCATACCGCAGCACGCGACATAGCTTTTCAGACAATAAATGTAACCGTTTCAAAGAGAATTGCGGCCAATGTGGCGATCTGGCTTTAAGTCGATTCGATAACAAATGACGAGAACGCACGGATTTCTCAGGTTTTTAGTACATATCAACACTTTTCACATTTTCCCGTGCAACGCAGCTGCTAGTCCTCCTTTCATGCAAAATGTTAAGGTCCTAGCTCATGTACAAAAGCACCAAAGAAGGGTAAAAAGTCAATAACCGATAACTAAAACTCGAATTGTACTGCTTCTTACTGGCTATTAGATCAACTTAGAAGCTTCTTCTGTGTTCTACTGTGGTGCTTCTAGAGTCTCCGCATACCGTAGCACGTGACATTGCATTGCAGACGATAAATGTAACCGTTTCAGAAAGAAGAGCGGACAATGTGACGATCTGGTTTTAAGTCGATTCGATATCAAATGACGAATACGGACGGATTTCTCTGGTTTTTACTACATATGAACACTTTTCACAATCTGCAGTGCAACGCGGCTAATAGTCCTCCTTTCATGCAAAATCTTAAGTTCCTAGCTCATGTCCAAATTCACCAAAGAAAGGTGTCGATGAAAACACAGAAATTGCATCGCGATTGAATACAACAGGCACCATGCGGACTTTTCCCCATGGGAGTAATGTCTCAAACTCTCCACGCTTTGATCGCTCCCTAGCAGACCAATAGTAGTTTCCGAAGCACATCTGGAGGCAGTTTGTAATCTGTGGACCTTCAGAGTGTTGATGAAACACAGAAGTTGCACCGAAATGGAATACAACATTCACCATGCGAACTTTTCTCCTTGGGAGTAATGTCTCAAACTGTCTGCGCTTTGATCGATTCCTTGGAGACCAGTAGTGGTTTCTGAAGCACATCTGGAGGCAGTTTGTAATTGTGGACCTTCAGAGTGTTGATGGATCACAGAAATTGTATCGAGATTGAATACAACAGGCACCATGCGAAATTTTCTCCATAGGACTAATGTCTCAAACTGTCTACGCTTTGATCGTTCCCTGGAAGACCAGTAGCAGATTCCGGAGTACATCTGCAGGAACTCTGTAATCTGTGGACCTTCCTTTCAGAATGTTGTTGAAATATTAAAATTGTATCCTGATTGAATACAACAGGCACCATGAGGACTTTTCTCCATGCGAGTAATGTCTCTAACTGTCTACGCTTTGATCGTTCCCTGGAAGACCAGCAGTAGTTTCCGAAACACATTTGGAGGCATTCTGTACTCAGTGGAGCTTCAGAGTGATGATGAAGCACAGAAATTGCATCGTGATGGAATAAGATATTCACCTTGCGGACTTTTCTGGAAGGGAGTAATGTCTCAAACTGTCTACGCTTTGATCGTTCCCTGGAAGACCAGTAGTTGTTTACAAAGCACAACTGGAGGCATTCAGTATTCTTTGGACCTTAAGAGTGTTGATGAAACACAGATATTGCATCGGGATTGAATACAACATGCCTCATGCGGACTTTTCTCCATGGGAGTAATGTCTCAAACTGTCTACGATTTGATTGATTTCTGGGAGACCAGTAGTGGTTTCCGAAGCCCATCTGGAGGCATTCTGTAATCTTTTGACCTTCAGAGTGTTGATGAAACACAAAAATTGCATCGGGATTGAATACAACAGGCACCATGCGGACTTTTCTCAATGGGAGTAATGTCTCAAACTGTGTACGCTTTGATCGTTCCCTGGAAGAACAATAGTAGTTTCCCAAGCATATCTGGAGGCTGTTTGTAATCTGTGGAACTTCAGAGTGTTGATGAAACATAGAAATTGCATCGGGATTGAATACAAGAGGCACCATGCGGCTTATCTTCATGGGAGTAATGTCTCAAACTTTCTACGCTTTGATCGATTCCTGGGAGACCAGTAGTGTTTTCCGAAGCCCATCTGGAGGCATTCGTAATCTTTGGACCTTCAGAGTGTTGATGATACACAAAAATTGCATCGGGTTTGAATACAATAGTCACCATGCGGACGTTTCACCATGTGAGTAATATCTCAAACTGTCTACGATTTGATCGATTCCTGGGAGACCAGTAGTGGTTTCCGAAGCCCATCTGGAGGCATTCTGTAATCTTTGGACCTTCAGAGTGTTGATGAAACACAAAGATTGCGTCGGGATTGAATACAACAGGCACCATGCGGACTTTTCTCCATGAAGTCACGTCTCAAACTGCCTACGCAATGACCGTTCCCTGGAAGACCAGTAGTAGTTTCCGAAGCAAATCTGGAGGCATTCTATAATCTGTGGACCTTAAGAGTGAAGGTGAAACACAGAAATTGCATCGTGATTGAATACAGCATTCACCATGCGAACTTTTTTCTATGGGAGTAAGGTCTCAAACTGTCTACGCTTTTATAGTTCCCTGGAAGACCAGTAGTAGTTTCCGAAGCATATCTGGAAGCTTTGTGTAATCTGTGGACCTTCAGTGTGTTGATGGAACACAGAAATTGCATCGGGATTGAATACAACAGGCACCATGCGGACGTTTCTCCATTGGAGTAATTTCTTTAACTGTCTACAGTTAGTTTGTTCCCTGGAAGACCAGTAGTAGTTTCCGAAGCCCATCTCAAGGCATTCTATAATCTGTGGACCTTCAGAGTGTTGATGGAACACAGAAATTGCATCGGGATTGAATACAACAGGCACCTTGAGGACTTTTCTCCATGGCAGTAATGTCTCGAACTATGTACGCTTTGATCGTTACCTGGATGAACAATAGTAGTTTCCCAAGCATATCTTTAGGCTGTTTGTAATCTGTGGACCTTCAGAGTGTTGATGAAACATAGAAATTGCATTGGGATTGAATACAAGATGCACCATGCGGCTTATCTTCATGGGAGTAATGTATCAAACTTTCTACGCTTTGATCGATTCCTGGGAGACCAGTAGTGGTTTCCGAAGCCCATCTGGAGGCATTCTGTAATCTTTGGACCTTCAGAGTGTTGATGAAACACAAAGATTGCATCGGGATTGAATACAACAGGCACCATGCGGACGTTTCTCCATTGGAGTAATTTCTTTATCTGTCTACGGTTAGTTTGTTCCCTGGAAGACCAGTAGTAGTTTCCGAAGCCCATCTCAAGGCATTCTATAATCTGTGGACCTTCAGAGTGTTGGTGAAACACAGAAATTGCAAAGTAAAGGAATACAACATTCACCACGTGGACTTCTCTCCGTGGGAGTAATGTCTCGAAGTGTCTACGCCTTGATCGTTCCCTGGAAGACCAGTGGTAGTCTCCGAAGCACATCTGGAGGAATTCTGTAATCTGTGCAATATCAGAGTGTTCATGAAACACAGAAATTGCATCGGGATTGAATACAACAGGCTATATGCAGACGTTTCTCCATGGGAGTAATGTCTCAATCTGTCTACGTTTACATCGTTCCCTGGAAGACAAGTAGTAGTTTTCGAAGCACATCTGGAGGCATCCTGTAATCTGTGGACTTTCAGAGTGTTGATGAAACACAGAAATTGCATCGGGATTGAATACAACAGGCACCATGCGGACTTTTCTCCATGGGAGTAATGTCTCAAACTGTCTACGATTTGATCGATTCCTGGGAGACCAGTAGTGGTTTCCGAAGCCCATCTGGAGGCATTCTGTAATCTGTGGACCTTCAAAGTGTTGATGAAACACAAACATTGCACCGGGACTGAATACAACAAGCACCATGTGGACTTTTCGCCTCATTAGTAATGTCTCAAACTGTCTACGCTTTGATCGATTCCTGGGAGACCAGTAGTGGTTTCCGAAGACCATCTGGAGACATTCTGTAATGTGGGGACCTTCAGAGTGATGATGATACACTAAAATTACATCGGGGTGAATACAACAGGCACCATGCGGACTTTTCTCAATGGGAGTAACTTCTGAATCTGTCTACTCTTTGATCGTTCCCTGGAAGACCAGTAGCAATTTCTGAAGCACATCTGGAGGCATTCTGTAATCTGTGGACCCTCAGAGTGTTGATGATACACAGAAATTGCATCGAGATTGAATACAACAGGGACCGTGCGGACTTTTCACAATGGGAGTAATGTCTCAAACTGTCTACGCTTTGATCGATTCCTGAGAGACCTGTAGTATATTCCGAAGCACGTCTGGAGGCATTCAGTAATCTGTGGACCTTCAGAGTGTTGATAAAACTCAGAAATTGCATCGGGATTGAATACAACAGGCACCATGCGGACGTTACTCTATGGGAGTAACGTATCAAGTGTCTACGCTTAGATCGTTCATTGGAAGACCTGTAGCAATTTCCGAAGCACATCTGGAAGCATTCTGTAATCTTTGGACCTTCAGGGTGTAGGTGAAACACAGAAATTGCATCGGGATTGAATCCAACAGTAACCAAGCGGACTTTTCTCAATGGGAGTATTGTCTCAAACTGTCTACGCTTTGAACGTTCCCAGGAAGACCTGTAGCAATATCCGAAGCACATCTGGTAGCATTCTGTAATCTGTGGACCTTCAGAGTGTTGATGAAACACAGAAATTGCATCGGGATTGAATACAACAGACACCATGCCTACTTTTCTCCACGGGAGTAGTGTCTGAAATTGTCTACGCTTTGATCGTTCCCTGGAAGACCACTAGTAGTTTCCAAAGCACAACTGGGGGCATTAAGTAATCTTTGGACCTTCAGAGTGTTGGTGAAACACAGAAATTGCATCGGGATTGAATCCAACAGTAACCAAGCGGACTTTTCTCAATGGGAGTATTGTCTCAAACTGTCTACACTTTGATCGCTCCCAGGAAGACCAGCAGCAATTTCTGAATTACATCTGGAGGCACACTGTAATCTGTGGTCCTTCAGAGTGTTGATGAAACACAAAAATTGCAACGGGATTGAATACAACAGGCACAATGCGGACTATTCTCCATGGGAGTAATGTCCTAAACTGTCAACGCTTTGATCGTTCCATGGAAGACCTTAGTAGTTTCCGAAGCACATGTGTAGGCAAATCGTAATCTGTGGACCTTCAGAGTCTTGATGAAACATAGAAATTGCATCGGGATTTAATACAACATTCACCATGCGGACTTTTCTCCATAGGTGTAATGTCTCAAACTGTCTACGATATGATCGTTCCCTGGCAGACCAATAGTAGTTTCCGAAGCATATCTGGGGCAGTTTGTATTCTCTGGATTTTCAGAGTGTTGATGAAACACAAAAATTGCATCGAGATTGTATACAACAGGCACCATTCGGGCTTTTCTCCATGGGAGTAATGTCTCATACTGTCTTCGCTTTGATCGTTCCCTGGAAGACTAGTAGTAGTTTCCGAAGCACATCTGGAGGCATTCTGTAATCTGTGGACCTTCAGAGTGTTGATGAAACACAGAGATTTCATCGGGATTGAATACAACAGTGACCATGCGGATCTTTCTCCATGGGAGGCATGTCTCAAACTTCCTACGCTTTGATCGTTCCCTGGAAGACAAGTAGTAGTTTCCCAAGCAAATCCGGAGGCATTCTATAATCTGTGGGCCTTCAGAGTGTTGGTGAAACACAGAAATTGCATCGAGATGGTGTACAACCTTCACCATGCGGAATTTTCTCCATGGGAGTAATATCTCAAACTGTCTATGTTTTGATCTTTCCCAGGAAGACCATTAGTAGTTTCCGAAGTACATCTGGAGGCATTCTGTAATCAGTGGACCTTCAGAGTGTTGGTGAAACAAAGAAATTGCATCGTGATGGAATACAACATACAACATGCGGACTTTTCCCCATGGGAGAAATGTCCTAAACTGTCAACGCTTTGATCATTCCCTGGAATACCAATTGTAGTTTCCGAAGCACATCTGGAGGCAGTTTGTAATCTGTGGACCTTCAGAGTGTTGATGAAACACAGAAATTGCATCGCGATTGAATACAACAGCCACCATGCGGACTTTTCTCCATGGCAGTATTGTCTCAAAGTGTTTACGCTTTGATCGATTCCTGATAGACCAGTAGTAGTTTCCGAAGCCCATCTTTAGGCATTCTGTAATTTGTGGACTTTCAGAGTGTTGATGAAACAAAAAATTGCATCGGGATTGAGTTCAATATGCACCATGCGGAGTTTTCTCCATGGGAGTAATGTCTCAAACTGTCTACGCTTTGATCGTTACCTGGAAGACAAGTAGTAGTTTCCCGAAGCAAATCTGGAGGCATTCTATAATCTGTGGACCTTCAGAGTGTTGGTGAAACACAGAAATTTCATCGAGATGGTATACAACATTCAACATGCGGAATTTTCTCCATGGAACTAATGCTCAAACTGTCTATGCTTTGATCGTTCCCAGGAAGACCAGTAGTAGTTTCCGAAGTACATCTGGAGGCATTCTGTAATCAGTGGACCTTCAGAGTGTTGGTGAAACAAAGAAATTGCATCGTGATGGAATACAACATTCACCATGCGGACTTTTCTCCATGGGAGAAATGTCTCAATCTGTCTACGCTTTGATCGTTCCCTGGAAGAACAGTAGTAGTTTTCGAAGCACATCTGGATTCATTCTGTAATCTGTGGATCTTCAGAGTGTTCATGAAACTCAGAAAGTGCATCGCCATTGAATACAACAGGCACCATGCGGATGTTTCTCCATGGGAGTAATGTCTCAAACTGTCTAGGTTTACATCGTTCCCTGGAAGACCAGTAGTATTTTCCGAATCACACCTGGAGGCACTCTGCAATCTTTGGACCTACAGTGTGTTGATGAAACACAGAAATTGCATCGGGATTGAATACAACAGGTACCATGCGGACTTTTCTCCATGGGAGTAATGTCTCAAACTGTCTACGCTTTGATCGTACCCTGGAAGACCAGTAGTAGTTTCCAAAGCATATCTGGAGGCATTCAGTAATCTTTGGACATTCAGAGTGTTGATGAAACACAGAAATTGAATCGGCATTGAATACAACACGCACCATGCGTACTTTTCTCCATGGGAGTAATGTCTCAAATTGTCTCCGGTTTGATCGTTCCTGGGAGACCAGTCATAGATTCAGAAGCACATCTGGAGCCATTCTTTAATCTGCGGACATTCAGATTGTTGAAGAAACACAGAAATTGCATCGGGATTGAATACAACAGGCGTCATGGAAGTAATGTTTCAAACTGTCTACACTTTGATCGTTCCCTGGAAGAACCTGTAGTAGTTTCCAAAGCACATATGGAGGCATTCAGTAATCTTTGGACCTTCAGAGGTTTGATGAAACACAGAAATTGATAAGGGATTGAATACAACAGGCACCAGGCGGACGTTTCTCCATGGGAGGAATTTCTGAAACTGTCTACGCTTAGATATTTCACTGGAGGACCAGTACTAGTTTCCGAAGCACATGTGGAGGCATTATATAATCTGTGGACCTTCAGATTGTTGGTGAAACAAACAATTGCATCGTGATGGAATACACCATTCACCATGCGGAATTTTCTCCATGGGAGTAATGTCTCAAACGTCTACGCTTTGACCGATTCCTGGGAGACCAGTAGTAGTTTCCGATGCAAATCTGGATGCATTCAGGAATCTTTGGGCATTCAGAGTGTTGACGAAACACAGAAATTGCATCGGGATTGAATACAACAGGCACCATGCAGACTTTCCTCCATGGGAGTAATGTCTCAAACTGTTTACGCTTTGATCTATTCCTGGGAGACCTGTCATAGATTCCGAAGCACATGTGGAGGCATTCTGTAATCTGTGGACCTTCAGAGTGTTCATGAATCACAGAAAGTGCATCGGGATTAAATACAACAGGCACCATGCGGACTTTTCTCCATGTTAGTAATGTCTCAAACTGTCTACGCTTTGATCGTTTACTGAAAGACCAGCAATAGTTTCCGAAGCACATCTGGAGGCATTCTGAAATCTGTGGACCTTCAGAGTGTTCATGAAACACAGAAAGTGCATCGGGATTGAATACAACAGGCACCATGCGGCTGTTCCTCCGTGGGAGTAAAGTCTCAAACTGTCTGGATTTACATAGTTCCCTGGAAGACTAGTAGTAGTTTCTGAAGCACATCTGGAGGCACTCTGTAATCTTTGGACCTTCAGAGTGTTGATGACACACAGAAATTGCATCGGGATTGAATACAACAGGTACCATGCGGACTTTTCTCCATGGGAGTAATATCTCAAACTGTCTACGGCTTGATCGTTCCCTGGAAGACCAGTAGTATTTTCCAAAGGACATCTGGACGCATTCAGTAATCGTTGGACATTCAGAGTGTTGATGAAACACAGAAATTGCATCGGCATTGTAAACAACAGGCACCATGCGGACTTTTCTCCATGGGAGTAATGTCTCAAACTGTCTACGCTTTGATCGTTCACTGAAAGACCAGCAATAGTTTCCGAAGCACATCTGGAGGCATTCTGAAATCTGTGGACCTTCACAGTGTTCATGAAACTAAGAAAGTGCATCGGGATTGAATACAACAGGCACCATGCGGATGTTCCTCTGTGGGAGTAAAGTCTCAAACTGTCTGGATTTACATAGTTCCCTGGAAGACTAGTAGTAGTTTCCGAAGCACATCTGGAGGCACTCTGCAATCTTTGGACCTTCAGAGTGTTGATGACACACAGAAATTGCATCGGGATTGAATACAGCAGGTACCATGCGGACTTTTCTCCATGGGAGTAATATCTCAAACTGTCTACGGCTTGATCGTTCCCTGGAAGACCAGTAGTAGTTTCCAAAGGACATCTGGACGCATTCAGTAATCGTTGGACATTCAGAGTGTTGATGAAACACAGAAATTGCATCGGCATTGAAAACAACAGGCACCATGCGGACTTTTCTCCATGGGAGTAATGTCTCAAACTGTCTACGCTCTGATCGTTCACTGAAAGACCAGCAATAGTTTCCGAAGCACATCTGGAGGCATTCTGAAATCTGTGGACCTTCACAGTGTTCATGAAACTAAGAAAGTGCATCGGGATTGAATACAACAGGCACCATGCGGATGTTCCTCTGTGGGAGTAAAGTCTCAAACTGTCTGGATTTACATAGTTCCCTGGAAGACTAGTAGTAGTTTCCGAAGCACATCTGGAGGCACTCTGCAATCTTTGGACCTTCAGAGTGTTGATGACACACAGAAATTGCATCGGGATTGAATACAACAGGTACCATGCGGACTTTTCTCCATGGGAGTAATATCTCAAACTGTCTACGGCTTGATCGTTCCCTGGAAGACCAGTAGTAGTTTCCAAAGGACATCTGGACGCATTCAGTAATCGTTGGACATTCAGAGTGTTGATGAAACACAGAAATTGCATCGGCATTGAAAACAACAGGCACCATGCGGACTTTTCTCCATGGGAGTAATGTCTCAAACTGTCTACGCTCTGATCGTTCCCTGGAAGACCAGTAGTAGTTTCCGAAGCACATCTGGAGTCATTATGTAATCTGTGGACCTTCAGAGTGTTGATGAAACACAGAAATTTCATCGGGATTGAATACAACAGGCACTAGATTTTTCTCTATGGGAGTAATGTCTCAAACTGTCTACGCTTTGATTGTTCCCTGGAAAACCAGTAGTAGTTTCCGAAGCACATCTGGAGGCATTCAGTAATCTTTGGACATTCAGAGTGTTGATGGAACACAGAAATTGCATCAGCATTGAATACAACAGGCAACATGGGGACTTTTCTCCATGGGAGTAATGTCTCAAACTGTCTACGCTTTGATCGTTCCCTGGAAGACTAATAGTAGTTTCCAAAGCACAACTGGAGGCATTATGTAATCGGTGTACCTTCAGAGTGTTGATGAAAGATAGAAATTGCATCGGAATTTAATACAACAGGCACCATGCGAACTTTTCTCCATGGTTGGAGAGGAATGTAGAAAATTGGGATGTGGAAGTAGGTGAGAACCAATGATTATGCAACACTGAGTCTGTGACAATGGCGAAAAAGAAGAGAGACAGTGTGTCAGTGAGAAGATACAGCAGCAGTAGGAAGGAGTGAAACAGATAGTAGCAGTAAGATAGAGCAAGGCAGAGACAGTGACAGCAAGAGGAAATACTACTACTACTACTACTAGTACTACTAGTAGTGGTAGTAGTAGTAATAGTAGTAGTGAATGAGTGAGAATGGGCAAGCCGCTGTGAGGGGTATGAGTGACATATTAGTGAGAAGAGAACAAGTATATTTGTGTACCAAAAGTTTTGGGAAATTTTTGGGAAGGTGCTGTGTAAAGTAGGATGAGGCAGCTAGAATCAGATTTTTCAGTCAATTATTTAAAAAGGAGCATATACACTTATTTGTGTTTAGAGAGGAGCATTTTCCCATTGGTAGATAAAACACTCAAAAAATATTACGTGTAACTGAACCAAGACATCAGATTCTTCCATTTTGTCCCTATATAACACTTAAAATGCTGAGATGAAGTGAGAGATATGATGCTGCGCGAAGAGTTTGACAGAGCACTGAAAGACCTAAGTTGAAACAAGGCCCTGGGAGTTGGCAACATTGCATTAGAACTACTGACAGCCTTAGGAGAGCCAGTCCTGACAAAACTCTACCATCTGGTGAGCAAAATGTATGAGACAGGTGAAATACCCTCAGACTTCAAGAAGAATATAATAATTCCAATCCCAAAGAAAGCAGGTGTTGACAGATGTGAAAATTACCGAACTATAAGTTCAATAAGTCACAGGTGCAAAATACTAACGAGAATTCTTTACGGATGAATGGAAAAACTGGTAGAAGCTGACCTCGGGGAAGATCAGTTCGGATTCCGTAGAAATATTGGAACACGTGCAGCAACACTGACCCTATGACTTATCTTAGAAGCTAGATTAAGAAAAGGCAAACCTGTGTTTATAGCATTTCTAGACTTGGAAAAAGCTTTTGACAATGTTGGCTGGAACACAGGGAGTCGTTTCTGAAATTATTTGTATGGAGTGTAGCTATGTATGAAAGTGAAACATGGATGATAAATAGTTGGACAAGAAGAGAATAGAAGCTTTCAAAATTTGGTGCTACAGAAAAATGCTGAAGATTAGATGGGTAGATCACATTACTAATGGGGAGGTATTGTGTAGAATTGGAGAGAAGAGGAGTTTGTGGCACAGCTTGACTTGAAGTAGGGATTGGTTGGTAGGACATGTACTTAGGCATCAAGGGATCACCAATTTAGTATTGGAGGGCAGTGTGGAGGGTAAAAATCATAGAGGGAGACCTAGAGATTAATACACTAAGCAGATTCAGAAGGATGTAGGCTACAGTATGTACTGGGAGATGAAGAAGCTTGCACAGGATAGAGTTGCATGGAGAGCTGCATCAAACCAGTCTCAGGACTGAAGATCACAACAACAACAACAACAACAACAATAACACTAAAAATCTTGAAAACGGCTTAATGTTTTTACCATTTGTGTGTTATTATTAGTGTATCAAAGAAATAAAAGAAGAAACTACTCCATCTTCATCAGTGACCCATTATAAAGTTAGTTAGTTACACATTCCATGGACAATTTTGCATGACAGATTGTAATGATGTGGAGAAAGTCATTTTACATTGACATTCCAAGTTAATTTGTACATATAATTACTTTCTGATCATTTCCTAGTTTGTGTTTTTTCTTTATTATTTACAAAAAGAAAAGTGTGTTCAGATTTAAGTAAGTAATTACTGTTCACCATAGTATCCTTTGCATCACATACATGATGTAGGTATTGTCATAATGAGATACAGCATACATACATCACAATTCTAGATGTTAATATAACTAATATGAAATTAACATTATACAATGTGTTTAAAAAATTTCATAATGGACTAATGGATTGGTATTAGATGTGCCCTATAACAATTCTGACATACAAGCAGTACACTTCAAGAAACAAGAATATACAAACAATATTTAATATTTACAATCAGAACAGCATGTTTGAATGACAATGAAAAGAAAACAAGTGGTTATTAGTCATCAAGGAATTCAAAATACTCATCCATGATATAGATACATTAATTTAATACTTAAGTTTTATTTCTGACAAATTTTTTGTCATCCATAATTCCCTTGATCTAAATTGACAGTGTGTTATACAGCTTTATTCCATAATGGCTCAACCTGTTTTGAGTTTTTGTTTTTATAGCTCTTTCTACATGCAGATTCTTACTGACGTGTGTTGTACTTCTGTAAATCTGAATTCATATGTAAATTACTTGTGTGTGTACTTCTATCAGACATACTTTTGAATATGAACAACAATGGTACTGTAAGTATTATTAAATGCATGAATAAGGGCTTGCAGTGTGTTTGTGGAGAGCTGTATTTAATAATTTTAATGACATTTTCCTGTCATTTCAAAGTATCTGCAAGTGAGGTTTTTTGACACCTCAGAACATTCTTCTATAAGATACAGCAGACTGGAAATAAGCAAAATACAGTAACGTTGTACATTGTTTGTAACAAATTCCATAAATTATGCTCGGTGCAAAACATGCAGAATTGAGTTTTTGGGATATGTAAATGCAATGGCTTTTCCAGCTGAAGACATGGTCAGTGTGCATGCCCAATAATTCTGTAAACTTTACTTTCTCTATTTCGTGGGCACTCAATAAAAACTGGAGGATATACTTCTCATTTCCTTTACTGTACTGTAGCTAATTTATTTTATTTAAATTAAATGTTAACTTATTAGGAAGAAACTGCTGCAGCACGCATTTCACAACTTTTTCAGCAGTAATAGATAAGGATTTTCCATCATCACCAAATTATGGTTGTATGGTCTGCAAATAACATCATTTTTGACAAACTGTTTGGGCTTTTAATGTCAATTATATAGATAAGAAATTATAGGTGGGGCCATGAACAGTACCCTACAGGACACCTTTTGCCACCCTCTTAGCATCTGATAGCCACTTTATTTTTTGCCTGTTTTGAGACCCTGTGAGTTCCAAAACCTGTGTTCTATGTTGTAGATAGGATTAAGTTAGTTCCTTGCCAATATCTTTGATGCTATAGCTTCCAGTTTCTCATGGAGTATTTAGTGGTTTACTGTATCAAAGGCATTGATAAGATCTTGGTTGATTGCTACAACACTTTTGTTATGGTCGAAATTCCTTCTGGCTCCTTCATGAGGCTTGTATGGCTCCTGTGTTATAACCTGTATGAAAGCTGTGTTGATTACAATTCAGAAGATTGGAGGTGTCGAGATAGCTTATGATCCTGATTTTCATCAACTTCCTAAAGATTTATGAAAGAGATTGAAGGAGGGACATACGTCTGCAGTTTTCTACCTAGCATGAATACCCATTTTTGAACAGAGTTCTAACCTTAGAAATTTTCATCCTCTGTGTGAACACACCTTCACTGAATGAGAAATTGGCAGTATGTACCTGTGGCTACAAAATTTGTGGCGCAACTTTTTTATTTGTGACACTTGCACTTTATCCATTTCTGCAGACATTTTTGGCCTCAGACTATTAATTACTTCCACATTTCATATTCATTAGTGGAACTTGGAACTTATTCTCCTACTGATGCCTACTTTGGTGCTGGTTTTTACTTTTGTTTGTTAAAGTTCATGCTTAGTTTCTCAAGTACACTTAGAAAGTAGTTAATAATGTAATTGAGCAATGCTTCTTTTTTTAGTTGATTGTTATCTCCAGATATAAGTATAGTCTCCTGTTCCTTACTGCTTTTCCCAGTTCTCTTTAACTATTTACCATGTTCTGCTTGATTCATTGTCTGACTCCCTTACCAATCTATAATTATGTAATATGTATGCTACATTAATTATCCTTTTTATACACTTACATTTGCAGTTTCATACTTTTTTTTCTTTTTTAGTGACAGAAAAAATTTTCACTTCAGTGTAGAAGTTTCTCAGTGTGTTTTTGTAAGTGTATGTGAGTGGACTTTCATGAATCTTTATAGACAGCACATTTCCAGATCTATCATGGAAAGAGAGAACATGTCATTTGTATTTGTTTGTGACAATACGTATGCTGAGGATTGGTCAGTCAGTGTGGTAGTAAACTGGTGGCAGTTTTCAGGGGAGAAAATTCTTTTGTACCTATGATGTACTATTGTTGTATTTACGGGAAGTGTGAGAACTGTAATGAGTGCATTGTGGTCAGATAAGCCTAGGTCAATGTTCCTTACTTCTAAATCTGAGGTTTCTAGATTTGAAGATGTATTGTCTATGAAACTTTTTGAAGAGTTTGTTAGCATAGCTGGGATATTTATACACATGCCGGAAAAGTTTTGCATCATCCCAGTTCCAAGAACTCCTGAAGATAGATGTTGACTGTTTATATTGTATTACAGACACAGTCCCTTTGACTGTTAAGAGATGTCACTAAACCCACCCAAAGATGTAAACAACCATGCATGAGCAGCACCTATTAGACGGAGGGGCTCCGACAGCCAATAAGTTCGAGTCATTCCACCTGGAAGGAGGTAGACAGCTCATGTTGTCTGAAGTTCAGCCATGCCTAGATGGCCAATACTGTGGTTTGAACACATCCACTTAGTTACTTTGTGCTAGGAAGGTCTCTCCACAGGGGAAGTGTCCAGGCATCTCGAAGTGAACCAAAGTGATAATGTTCAAACATAGAGGACCTACAGAGATACAGGAACTCCTGATGACAATCCTCACTCAAGCCACCCAAGGGCTACAACTGCAGTGGATGACTGCTAGCTATGGATTATGGCTCATAGGAACCCTGACAGCAATGCCAGAATAATGCTTTTTGTGGAGCCACAGGATGTCGTGTTATGACTCAAACTGTGCACGACAGGCTGTATGATGGGCAGCTCCACTCCTGACATCCATGGTGAGGTTCATTTTTGCAACCATGACAACATGCAGTGTCTTACAGATGGGTCCAACAACATGCTGAACAGACCACTCAGGATTGGCATCACATTCTCTTCACTAATGAGTATCATATATGCCTTCAACCACACAATCGTTGGAGACGTGTTTAGAGGCAACACGGTGAAGCTGAACACCTAAGACACACTGTACAGCAGGTGTAGTTTCATTATGTGGGGCTGATGTATGTTGCTGCTGGTCATGGAAGGCATCATAATGGCTGCATGATACATGAATGCCATTCTCCAACCAATAGCGCAATGATATCGGCAGCATATTCGTGAGGCATTAATTGTTGTGGACGAGAATTCATACCCCCAAGAATGACTTCCTTCGGGATAATTATATT
This sequence comes from Schistocerca gregaria, assembly GCF_023897955.1. Classification (NCBI taxonomy): domain Eukaryota; kingdom Metazoa; phylum Arthropoda; class Insecta; order Orthoptera; family Acrididae; genus Schistocerca; species Schistocerca gregaria. The sequence goes on along the minus strand of NW_026061986.1, from coordinate 445,532 downwards.
GTTTAACTAGAGTGGCCAGCATGCTCTCCAGACAGAACCCATCAAACTTGTCTGGGATTTATTGAAAATGGCTGTTTATGGATAACATGACCCGCCAACCACTCTTGGGGATCTATGCCAAATCGCCGTTGAGGACTGTGACAATCTGGACCAACAGTGCCTTGATGAACTTGTGGATGGTATGCCATGACAAATACAGGCATGCATCAATGCAAGTGGATGTGCTATTGGGTATTAGAGGTACCAGTGTATACAGAAATCTGGACCCCCTACCTGTGAAGGTATCACTGTATAGTGGTACAACATGCAGTGTGTGGTTTTTATGAGCAATAAAAAGGGCAGAAATGTTGTTTATGTTGATTTCTATTCCAATTTTCTGTACAGGTTCTGTACTCTCCAACTCTAGGGAATGAGGTTATGCAAAACTTTTTTGATGTGTGTATTAGAATAAAAGTTGAAACTACATAGAAAGTTAAGGAACGGAATTTTATTTGCACTGTGTACCAACATATTGACATTATAAAGTCCCCAGATACAATTATTGACTTTTTCTCACCACATAAGATGCGCAGTCTAATTAATAAAAATGTCTGGATCTCAGTTCTAGTTTCTAGAACACTTTCACAGCTGCAACACTTTCTATACCAAGAAGTCCCTTCCATACAGCCTAGTCATCCATGGCTGTTGCATCAGTAGTGATGAGCAGTTCCTCTGAAAATATGCTGAGGATCTCACTGAGGCCTTCACACACTGTTATTACCTTCCCAGCTTCGTACAACAACACATCCCCGTGCCTTATTGCTCCAGTCACCCACCACCTCCCAAAGGTGCAGCATTCCACTCATGACATGGTAGCACAATCAGGACTGGAGCAACCATATCATATTCTCCTTCTCCCCTGCAGGTCCGGGGTATTCCTGCCTGTCGTACAAGGTGACTAAAAGGAGTTTCACTTGTTTCAGCCTTTATGTGATGGCCCCCTGTAGGGTTTGACTTCCATTCTTCAAACATTTCCAAAAGAATGAGCCAACTGGAGAAGGGAGCCTTAAAAGGTCCATCGTGTTCTTCGTGAATTAAGATCTTTAGACCCATAACCACACAGGCATTGTGCTGCTGATGACTGCACTGTTAACTCCCTGCATATGCCAAGGGGTAGATGCCCATCCTCCTGAGGCATCAGGACTCCCAGCAAAGGCCATCCTATCAGGTGGCGCCTGTTGGGAGGGCCCCTGGTCAGAGTGGGCGGCATCAGGGTGGATGACAAACGATGAAGCGCAGTCCATCACCTCTTGCTGGTGGTGAAACACCAGCAGTCTCTAAGCGATCACAAGCACAATTCAACACACAACAGTACAACAAGTAAGAGCCTAAATGTGGTCCAGGGTATCACATTTCATAGAGACATTCTTTTGCAGTCCGAAATTGAGCTGCTGGCCAATTTAGAGTGACGAGGTGTAAATTTCGTCCAGCATGTCCACCGGGGTCGGAAGGATAATGAGGTTGCCAGCGGTGCCTTCATATTGGCCTTTGAGGGTGATACATTGTTCGAGAAGGTCAAGGTGATGGTCTACTGGTGTGATGTAAGGCCCTGTATCCACCCCCCAACTCGGTGCTTGAAGTGCTGGAAATTCAGCAATATGTTTTCCCTCACTACTTCCAGTGTCACAAACCAAGATTTTGGATGCCCATCACATCCCAATACTCCATGTGCACTGCCTTCCACCTGTGTCAACTGCAGAGAGCACCATTCACCTTGCTCACCTGACTGCAGGATTCTCCAGAAAGAAAGGAGAATCATGGAGTACAAGACGCTGGAATGAATGACCTACACTGAGGATAAGAGAAAATTTGAACACCTGCATCCTGTGTGTATGACATAGTCTTACACCACCACTACAACAGTTCTGACACCATGAGCTCTGCCAACCCAGGTCAACTCTCAGAGCTGGTAGACTCACCTGCCCCCTTGATGTTGGAGAGCATTTCCATCCCTGTTGATCCTGCACCACCTACTTGAGGAGCAACACCACCCTGCCCCCCCCCCCCCCGCCGCCCCCCGCCGCCACCATCATTGCGCAACAATCATGGCTGGAGCTGGAGAAGCGTAAGTGTTCTTCAGCTTCTCTCCCTAGGAAGTGGTCCCTTGGGTCACTCCATTCCTAGGTAGCTTCTAGTGGGAAACAAGACACCTGCCAGTGGCCAAAGAGCAAAAAAGCAGCTGGTTGTAGGACGTCACGCTCATCCTCAGTCCTGGAGACTGAGCCAGTGAAGTCCTCCCAGCCAGGGAAACCCAAGGAGCAGTGAGAGAAATCCAAAACGAAAACCGCTAAGACCAAAGAAATTGCGGTCGCACCCACACCACTGCTACCTACAGGCTCTGCAGCTGAGGGTGGGGTGGAGATTTGGGCACCTGCTAAGTACCTACACTCCTGGAAATTGAAATAAGAACACCTTGAATTCATTGTCATAGGAAGGGGAAACTTTATTGACACATTCTTGTTGTCAGATACATCATATGATCACACTGACAGAACCACAGGCACATAGACACAGGCAACAGAGCATGTACAATGTCGGCACTAGTACAGTGTATATCCACCTTTCGCAGCAATGCAGGCTGCTATTCTCCCATGCAGACGATCGTAGAGATGCTGGATGTAGTCCTGTGGAACGGCTTGCCATGCCATTTCCACCTGGCGCCTCAGTTGGACCAGTGTTCGTGCCGGACGTGCAGACCGCGTGAGACGACGCTTCATCCAGTCCCAAACATGCTCATTGGGGGACAGATCCGAAGATCTTGCTGGCCAGGGTAGTTGACTTACACCTTCTAGAGCACGTTGGGTGGCACGGGATACATGTGGATGTGCATTGTCCTGTTGGAACAGCAAGTTCCCTTGCCGGTCTAGGAATGGTAGAACGATGGGTTCGATGACGGTTTGGATGTACTGTGCACTATTCAGTGTCCCCTCGACGATCACTTGAGGTGTACGGCCAGTGTAGGAGATTGCTCCCCACACCATGATGCTGGGTGTTGGCCCTGTGTGCCTCGGTTGTATGCAGTCCTGATTTTGGCGCTCACCTGCACGGCGCCAAACACGCATACGACCATCATTGGCACCAAGGCAGAAGCAACTCTCATCGCTGAAGACGACACGTCTCCATTCGTCCCCCATTCACGCCTGTCGTGACACCACAGGAGGCGGGATGCACGATGTTGGGGCGTGAGCGGAAGACGGCCTAACGGTGTGCGGGACCGTAGCCCAGCTTCATGGAGACGGTTGCGAATGGTCCTCGCCGATACCCCAGGAGCAACAGTGTCCCTAATTTGCTGGCAAGTGGCGGTGCGGTCCCCTACGTCACTGCGTAGGATCCTACAGTCTTGGCGTGCATCCGTGCGTTGCTGCGGTCCGGTCCCAGGTCGACGGGCACGTGCACCTTCCGCCGACCACTGGCGACAACATCGATGTACTGTGGAGACCTCACGCCCCACGTGTTGAGCAATTCGGCGGTACGTCCACCCGGCCTCCCGCATGCCCACTATATGCCCTCGCTCAAAGTCCATTAACTGCACATACGGTTCACGTCCACGCTGTCGCGGCATGCTACCAGTGTTAAAGACTGCGATGGAGCTCCGTATGCCACGGCAAACTGGCTGACACTGACGGCGGCGATGCACAACTGCTGTGCAGCTAGTGCCATTCAACGGCCAACACCGCGGTTCCTGGTGTGTCCGCTGTGCCGTGCATGTGATCATTGCTTGTACAGCCCTCTCGCAGTGTCCGGAGCAAGTATGGTGGGTCTGACACACCGGTGTCAATGTGTTCTTTTTTCCATTTCCAGGAGTGTAGATCTTGCCAGATCCTCTCACATGATGGATATAGACTATTCAGGCAATAAATCAGTGGAAGCAGGTGACTGTGAGCCATACAGTGCTTCACTGAATTTTCCGTGCCTTCCCAGTCTCACGATGTCATCTTCCAGTGCAACTGTGGTGGTTTTATCCACTGCCTGGCTGAGCTACAGCAACTGTTGAGGTTTAAACCTGCCATCTGCATTGCCCTCCAGGTAACCTGGTTCCCTGCCCTCCGTGACTATAAGGCATATTACAGCAACTACAGTGACTATAATCGATTGACAGGTGGAGTTTGCGTTTATGTTCTAAACTCAGTCTGTAGTGAACATGTGCCCCTTCAAAACTCTCTTGAAGCTGTGGCTGTCAGAATAAAGATGATGCAGGAAATAACTGTCTGAAATGTATATCTTCATCTAGATGGTGTAGTACCCCTGAATGTATTAGCTGCACTAATTGATAAACTGCCTAAACCTTTCCTTCTTCGGGATGATTTTAATGCCCATAACCCCTTGTGGGGTGGTACCATAGTTACTGGGCGAGGCAGAGTTGTCGAAATTTACTGTTGCAATTTGACCTATGACTCTTAAATACTGGGGCCGCCACATGTTTCAGTGTGGCTCATGGGAGTTACTAAGCCATTGACGTATCAATCTGCAGCCCAGAACATCTCCCATCCATCCACTGAAGAAGACATGACTACCTGTGTGGTAGTGAGCACTTCCCCATCTTCCTGGCAGTGCCCCAGCATCAGGCACACAGATGCCTGCCCAGATGGGCTTTGAACAAGGCTAACTGGGTAACTTTCACCTTAGCTGTCACCGCTGAATCTCCCCTACATTGTAATATCGATGTGATGGTTGAGCAGATGACTAGCACAATTGTTTATGTCACAGAAAACGGAATCCCTCGCTCTTTAGGTTGCCCAAGGAGTAAGGCAGTCACTTGGTGGTCACCGCAAATCGTTCAGGCAATTGAAGAGTGTCTGCAAGCTTTACAGCCCGTAAGTGGCACCCTTCCCTGGAGCACATCATAGTCTTTAAATGGCTCTGTGCCAGTGTTCGCTACCTTATCGAGCAACAGAAGGAGTGGTGTTGGGAGAGATAAGTCTCCACCATTGGAGGCCACATGTCTTCCCAAGTCTGGAAAAAGATCAAATGTCTCTTTGGGTACCAAGCCTCAATGGCTGTCCCTGGTGTTACCTTAAATGGCGAGTTATGTACCAACACAAATGCGATTTCCGGGCACTTTGCCGGGCACTGCATTGGATAATCACCCCCCAAGGTTTCGCACACTGGAACGGTGGCTGAAAGGTAATGTACTCTAATGCACTACATGCTGTGGTGAATCCTATAACGCCCCATTTACAAAGTGGAAGCTTTTCAGTGCTCTTGCACATTGCACCGACACAGTTCCTGGGCCTGACCGCATCCACAGCCAGGTGATTAAACATATCTCATCTGACTACAAGTGACATATAATCATCATCTTCAACCGGCTATGGTGAGATTGTGTAAAAACGCACTTGATGTGGACAGCTATCACACCATCTGCCTCACCAATGTTCCTAAAAAGCAATGCCACAAGAGTGAGAATAAAACGGATTAAATGTGTAACACAAAACAGAAAGAAAGGAAAAGCCATAAGAATGAAGGGCACACTATGAACACTAAAAGGAACAAAAGAGGACAAGGAAACAACAGAAGAGAGTAAAACATGAAAGCAGATTACAGTGGCTGGCAAGCACGAGAATAGAAAGGGAAAGCCAGTGACTCTGCAACACATTAAAAACTCAACCGTAAAGCACTAGGCTGGAGGACACAGAGGGTCAAAGGATACACTAAACCCTATATAGAAGTATAAAACCCACTCTCACGGATAAAATGTAGAACTAAAGCTGCTGTGGAGTCATTGTGTCCAACACCGAAGGCAGGTTGGTGGGAAAGTTGAAAGTCTGTCACAGAGCGGTTAAATGTGAGTAGTCCAGCAAGAGGTGAACAACTGTCATTTGGAAGCCACATCGACACTTAGGTGGCTTCTCGCTACAGAGTAGTTAACCATGCATTAGCCTCATATAGTCAATGCAGAGCCGGAAGAGGATGACTGATTCCCTGGGAGAGGCCTGCCTGGAAGACTTCCACACATTCATAGCCTCCTTAACGACATGCAGTTTGTTATGTGTGCTGTTATGCCATTCCCTCTCCCAAAGCCAGAAAACCCCATGGTGTAGACAGAATGTAGGTCAGCTTCAGAGAATGCCTATCTCATGAAGCAGTTTCCACGTCGCCTGCTTGGGAGCCATTCCGTGGTTTATCAGTGGACCCCAGGACACGTCATTATCCCTGGCCATGAACTTGTATGATAGGCAGTTGTGAGAAAATGCAAATCACCAAAATGTGAATTTAACTGTTTAATAATATGAAACTAACACAACTGTATCGTTATAAATCCCACTGATGATACCTTAGAACAGGAGAAGGTGAAAAGTGTACGGGATAAATAAAGTAACTAGCAGCAGGGTAAGGCAGCTTTATTTACAAAACAAATTTTTATATGCTTGCTGCAGAGGATGGCCACACAAACAGACTTGTTATTCATACCATGCCAGGCATTTCCACATGGCCCATACCAGAAATTCAGAAGAATCATCTGAACATCCATAAAACCATACAACACACAAAATTCAACATATGCAAATGTAACAATCTGGTACCTAAATATTCAATGTAAAAATTAAAAACAGTTCAACCACCACCCAAAAAGCAATGCATTCTGCTCAGAAAATATGGTTAAAATACAAGATAAAATCCCTAGACTCTAAAAAACAAGAGTTAAATTACGAGTTGTATAAAACATATTTACAACTCACAGACACCATAAATAATATGAAAGTTTTCTCCCATCTGGTCAACAGGGTCGAAAAGCTTACAAAAACTGCTGCACAAAGAATAGAAACAGTTAATAGAAGAAAGATCAACCTACTCAAAAAACTACAGTTACAACATATTACCTTTACTCACACACACAAATTCTACCCAAGATTAGTGAACCTTACAGACACACAGTTAAACAGTAAAGAAAGACAGCTGTTGGAGAAAGGATGAAAATACAATCTAAATTCAGAAATAGATGAAGGTTACTTATGAAATCTAATTATAGAAGCATAAAGTGTTTTGACAAGGGATGATAGGAATGAAAATAGCAGTGTCAGCATTGGATTAACTAGAGAACTAGTAAAAAAAGAAATCCAGAATATAATAACCAGCATAAAAATGCAACAACACAAAACAACAAAAACTCAGATCTGCAACACTAGGAAAAATTAGGAGAAAACTACAAAAACAAAATGTTATCATTTTAAAATAATAATTCCAATCCCAAAGAAAGCAGGTGTTGACAGATGAGAAAATTACCAAACAATCAGTTTAATAAGTGACAGCTGCAAAATACTAACATGAATGTTTTACAGACGAATGGAAAAACTAGTAGAAGCTGACCTCTGGGAGATCAGTTTGGATTCCATAGAAATACTGGAACACATGAGGCAATACTGACCTTACGACTTATCTTAGAAGAAAGATTAAGGAAAGGCAAACCTATGTTTCTAGCATTTGTAGACTTAGAGAAAGCTTTTGACTATGTTGATTGGAATACTCTCTTTCAAATTCTAAAGGTGGCAGGGGTAAAATACAGGGAGCGAAAGGCTATTTGCAATTTGTACAGAAACCAGATGGCAGTCATAAGAGTCGAGGGGCATAAAAGGGAAGCAGTGGTTGGGAAGGGAGTGAGACAGGGTTGTAGCCTCTCACTGATGTTATTCAATCTGTATATTGAGCAAGAAGTAAAGGAAACAAAAGAAAAATTCAGAGTAGGTATTAAAATCCATGGGGAAGAAATAAAAACTTTGAGGTACGCCTATGACATTGTAATTCTGTCAGAGTCAGCAAAGGACTTGGAAGAGCAGTTGAATGGAATGGATAGTGGCTTGAAACGAGGATATAAGATGAACATCAACAAAAGCAAAATGAGGATAAAGGAATGTAGTCAAATAAAGTCAGTTGATGCTGAAGGAATTAGATTAGGAAATGAGACACTTAAAGTAGTAAATGAGTTTTGCTATTTGGGGAGCAAAATAACTGATGATGGTTGAAGTAGAGAGGATATAAAATGTAGACTAGCAATGGCAAGGAAAGCGTTTATAAAGAAGAGAAATTTGTTAACATCGAGTATAGATTTAAGTGTCAGGAACTCTTTCCTGAAAGAATTTGTATGAAGTGTAGCCATGTATGGAAGTGAAACATGGATGATAACTGGTTTGGACAAGAAGAGAATAGAAGCTTTCGAAATGTGGTGCTAGAGAAGAATGCTGAAGATTAGATGGGTAGATCACGTAACTAATGAGGAGGTATTGAATAGGATTGGGGAGAAGAGAAGTTTGTGGCACAACTTGACTAGAAGAAGGGATCGGTTGGTAGGACATGTTCTGAGGCATCAAGGGATCACCAATGTAGTATTGGAGGGCAGCATGGAGGGTAAAAATCATAGAGGGAGACCAAGAGAAGAATACACTCAGCAGATTCAGAAGGATGTAGGTTGCAGTAGGTACTGGGAGATGAAGAAGCTTTCACAGGATAGAGTAGCATGGAGAGCTGCATCAAACCAGTCTCAGGACTGAAGACCACATCAACAACAACAACAACAACAACAACAACAACAACAACATTTTAAAAGGAGACAAGGAGACCACAATATTACTGATACACAAAGAACAATACATTGAAAAAACACAAGAATTCATTTTACAAAATAGCATTACAAATTTAAAATCAGACATGACATTCAGATTAAAGACAAAAGTAAAAAAAAAAAAGAAAAAAGAAAACACACTCTGAAAAATATTGACATCATATTGGATAACATAGAGAAAAGAAAGTTGTCATAGATCAGTCCCACTGCGCTGGTTCTCCAAAGCCAACCAAAAATCCACAAACCGAATCTTCTGTGAGGCCAATACTGGATTTCAGAAACTCCCCCCACTTCAGAGCTTGCAGGATACATGTTAAAATTTCTGTCTGAAAATTTCAAAGTACAAGAAGACAGAACCATTAAAAACACTACACAGCAAACACAATGAACAAAAAATATAACCCTCTTTTCATTTGTTATAGAAATCATGTATTGCAACATACCAGTACCAGAAATGGTTCAAATGGCTCTGAGCACTATGGGACTTAACATCTGAAGTCGTCAGTCCCTTAGATCTTAGAACTACTTAAACCTAACTAACCTAAGGACAACACACACACTGTCATGCCAGAGGCAGGATTCGAAATTGCAACCTTAGTGGCTGCGCAGTTCCTGACTGATGTGCCTAGAATGGCTTGGTCACACCAGCCAGGAGTACCAGAAGTAATAGAAATTATAGATAAGTACCTGAAAACTTATAGTCACCTTCCTGATGAACAGATTAAGGAAATATACACACTAATAAAGCTCATAACACAACAAAATTACTTCAAATTCAGTAATGAATATTATTTAGAAGAAGATGGATTACCAATTGGGTCCCCAGTTTCAGAAGCCTTAGCAGATATTTTGGTAAACCACATTTAACAGATCATTTTCACAAAAATATTAGCAAAAGAATACAACATATTATAGTGGTTCAGATACATGGATGACATCCTTTGCTTAACAAATATACCACAAAGTTAAATTGAAAAACTACATACTGACATCAGCAAGATCCATAAAAATATAAAATTCACAATTGAAAGAGAACAGAACAACCAAATTAACTTCCTGGATATAACAATAAAAAAACAGAACCATAAGCATATGTTTGAAATTTACCGTAAACCCACAGCAACAGACAATATGATTCCTCAGTCCTCTAACCACCCGCACACACAAAAGCAAACAGCACTTCAACACATGCTCCATAGACTCAACACAGTACCACTTGCCAAAGAAGGCTACCAAAAAGAATGGGACATAATGATGCAGGAGGCACAAAATAATGGTTACAACAGTAACACAGTAACAAAGCTTAACAACAAAATTAAAAGTAAAATAAAAGCAGAAAGCTCCAAACCACAGACAACAACACAACAGAACCAAACACAAACATGTAGTCCCATAACAACTGCACAGGATAATCAGAAAAAGTTGAAAGAAAACAATAGATGGTACACAATGACATACGAACGCAAACTCACCTATCAAATCACCAACATTTTCAAGAGACAAGGAATAAACATAGCAGACACAACAGACAGTTCTATGCAAAAATACACCCCAAAACTGACTAATAACAGAGACATATACCAGAAAGCAAGTATATATCAGCTACAGTGTAACACTTGTGAAGGCAGTTACATAGAGCAAACAGGGGAACATCTGATGTCAGATAAAAAAACACATGAGAGTTTGGAAATATGGGACAAACCACATCACATTTGCAGAATGCCTAAGAGAAAATGACCACAAACCAACCACTAGAGACAATGACATAAAATAATTTTAATCGACAGTAAAACAACACCTCCTAATAATGCAAGAAAATTACCACATACAGAAAACCAAATCAGAAGGGAAAATCCTGTTGAATGACCAAGTACACATGCCAAGCCATTCATTATTTAAAATAATAGAATACCATCTGCAAAAAGGATTAATAAAATAATACAGTCCAATATAATAATAATAGAATCCAAAAAATCCATGAGCCCCTCCACAGAATATTGAAAGGAAAAGTCAAATCAGCTGTCGCTGTCACCAAAGTTTTCAACCACTCACTGATAGCTTGTATTCCCCCCTCCACTGCCCCCCCCCCCCACCCAAATTAAAACTCGTCAGCTCTATCCCCCTCCCTCCCTCTCTCTCAATCATACGCACACACAGTATAAACATCAGAAATAGAAGTTAGTCTCGAACATATACTTAGTTACATTTGCAACAAATAGGTAAATTTCTCAAAGAAGATGAAACAAATAATAGAGTTGCAATATTTACGTTGAGAAAAACGGTGTACGACGAAATAAATGTATTGAGTGACAAAGGAACAATAGTCGACCAAAGAAAGGGAAGAAATATGGTGAATGGTGTATGGAAGGTGAGAACACAAAAATGTGATTATATGGCAGTGATAAAAGTGGTAGTGTGACCTCCAGACCAGATGTGAGGATAAGCAAATTAGCAAATCATAAGTAATTACTTTTTTTTACAAAGTGAACTGTTTAATAATCTAAAGCTAACAAAATTGTATCATTATATATCCCACTGATGATGCCTTAGAACAGAAGGCGAAACACATATAGGATAAATAAAGTAACTAGCAGAAGGAAAAGGAAGCTTTATTTACAAACCAAAAATATATATCATAGTACCCTGGAATGGGGAATGTATTAAGCACTATCTTTTACATCCCTTCCACAGTAGTATTCCACTGACCACTGAACCTAGAGAATATCACTACTACACAACCCCTGCTTGCTGCCCTTTACCTCATGGCTCATGCCCCTGTAATAGACATAGATGCAAGACTTGTCCCATACATCCTCCCTCCACCACCTACTCCAGTCCACTCACAATTATCGCTTGCCCAATCAAAGACAATGCTACCTGTGAAACCAGTCATGTGATCCAAGAGCTAAGCTGCAACCACTGAGCTGTATTTTATGTTGACACGGCAACTGACAAAATGTATGTTCACATGAATGACAACCAAAATCCTGTGATGAAGAAACAGTTGGGCCAATCAATTTCTGAGCATGCTGCGCAGCATGACATTTGTCATTTCAGTGACTGCTTCACAACCTGTGCCTTCTGGATTCTTCCCACCAACACCAACTTTTCTGAATTGCACTAGTGGGAACTCTCCCTACAGTATAGCTTACATTTAAGTAACCCTCAACCTTCATTAGTCACTGTCTACCACCAAACTATACCATTCCTTGTTCCCATTCCAGAACTCAATTCCAGTAATGCACCCACAGTTTTTATAGCTACCTCCTTTTCTGATGGCCCTCCCACCCCCCTGCTGACATCTGTCTAATCTCCTGACTCCAACTAGCTGCCGTACTCTCTCCCCACTTTGTCCCTGTAACCGTCCACAAGCAGCACATAACTGTCCCCCTACCCTACTATCTCTCCCTGCCCCATTCTCCTCCTTCCCTACCACCTGTTTGCTTCTCCCACCATGTGCTTCTGCTTGCAGTCTGGTCTTGGGTGCCAGAGCTTGTGTGCTTTTGTGTTTGTTTTCCTTGCTCTGATGAAGATTTGTTATGATTATTAATATGCAGCCAATATGCAAGGTATCAACATTCTATTAAGGAATGGGATTATCATTGTCTACTGTCAAAGAAAAGCTCTACAGTTGGGTGCATTTCCTTGAAGAAGCTTCTGGCTTTGAAACATTTAAAACACTGTGGGCTCAATCTTATTTCTGTTATCTCTCTCTGAAAATAATGCTAATAATCAAGAACATATATTTAAGATTATTTCTATTTTCTTCCATCTGTGATCAGATTCTACATATTTCAAAAAATTTACTTATTTTCAGTTTTAATATCTATTGAGCAATAGTGACTGTTTACTAGCACTGAAGTTAACTAAATCAAAACAATAGTTGTTAGCAACACTATCCCACAAGGATTTTTGTGCATGATCTTTCACACAGCACTGAAGATGAGCTCCCACTGTCGTATTTGTAGTCCTCTACTATTTCATGTTTCAGGTTCAGAACCCACTAAATTATTGAGATGTTCATCATCATGATTATGGTTCAAGTAAGGTTAAACCCTGTAATGGATAGAATGGGATCTTCATTCCAGATGACAATAGAAAATATACCGTAGGTGTTATGTCACATCAATAGTTGTGATACAAGCCGTTCAGAAGCTGTACAGTTTCAGAGGATCAGCACCTGAAATTACTGTTGATAGTTCCGTACTTAAAATGGATAGCCAGAAGTTTCTTTTATAAGTTCAAAATTATGAGCTCACTAATCTTTAATCATGTCTTTAAGATCCTGTTGGGGATGACCAGATCTCTTACAGTTTCTAATGATGTATGCAGACAGGTACTTAGTATGGACATCTGTGGAGCACAATACTTATTATCTCTTCAGAAAGTAAATGTGCACACAATACAGATGAAGTGATCAAAAGTTGTTTCACATACAGTTAAGTAAAACACAGCAAAGAATGGTTGTTGTAAACACAAATATTACTAAACAAAACTGAAATACACACATAATGATATTTATTGCTCATAATTGTAAAAGGAGTTCTCTCAGCCTGACTTAAATGAATGGAGAGGCAACACAAATAGTTCCCAAGAGTGGTCTAGAATGCAGCCAAGTTAAACTGAAGCCATACCTGAAGAAGATTAACAGCAGAATCAAGAAAGTGGAGTGAATGTAGGCCGTAAACAGATTTGTTCTACGGTATTAATGAATTATGTTAATTTATTATTATTTACAAAACCTGTGAGCCAGAAGGCTAAGTTTTATTGGCTGTGGATATTGTCATTATATTTTGTTTGTAGCAGTATGTTACTTTGCATGAGCAGCGTCTATTCAAAAGTTCAATTCTAATTTATGCCTATGCATTGGAAATCAAGGGCTTATTATTATTATTATGGGACCCATCTTGCATATTAAAATGTAGTTACTGAAAAATCTGTAATTTGTAATTCAGGACTCTTGCTCATTAGTACTGGTGTCAATAGAAATTAGAAAAATCAGATGATCAAAAGTGTATCAACAGATCCTGGAAATTCACAGCAATATGTCCATAACTGGCACTACAAATGTGGATAAAGTTAAACTAACAATTATCAATATCTGTTAATGCATATAACAAAGAAAGTTGCTGTGACTTACCAAATGAGAAAGTGATGGTAGATAGACACAATAAAAAATACACAAACACACACACAAATTTCAAACTTTCACAACCCATAGATGAAGCAACGTCTGTCTACCAGTGTTTTATCATTTGGTGAGTCACAGCATCTTTGTTTTTTATGTATATTTTTACCATGTGGAATGTTTCCCTCTATTATATTCAATATCTGTTAAGATAGTAAAGTTTACTGAAAAGAGGAAAAATAGCCCTTTAATTTGAAAGTGATCTTTCCTTCAAAATATACCTATTAACTCGTAAGACTTTGCATAAAGTATGAACTTCATCATCAGAATTTTGAAAATAAAGTTACCAAAAGTCTTATGTGGATCTTAATATACGATATTGGTGTGGTGCCACTGCTCCACACTTCTCTCCAGTGCTAAACTAGTGATCCGTTAACATCTTAGAATGCATCCTGTCCGCTAATCCTTTCTTTTAGTCAGATTGTGTAGGAAATTTCTTTTCTCTCCAAGTCCATTCACCCACCTTATGTTCAGTATACATCTGTAGCACCACATTTCAGAAGCTTCTATTCTCATCCTGTCTAGCTGTTTGATATCCATGTTTCACTTCGTATATGACAACAATCAATACAAATGTTTCCAGAAAAATCTTTGTAACACCTAAATCTATAAACATGTTGTGAATATTGCAGTTCCATGTTGTGAATATTGCAGTTCTCTTTATTTCTGTGTCTAAGAAAATTAGAGAGAAATTTCCCCTCTCTTTTTTTTTCGGGCATGTTCATAGCTGTGTTTTCACACAAACCTGTTTTAGCATTTTCTGTACTATCTACATCTACATGTCTGAAGATAGCAAAAAAAAGTGCTGAAAAATGTCTCACTGAAAACAAAGCTACAAAGGTGTCTTGCATAAAGTGCAATTACTCTACAACCTAAGTTTATATTCAATGCTCCAAAATTTCTCTTCTTCAGAAACACTTTCCTCTCCATTGTCTGCCTAGATTTTATATCATCTCTACCTTGAACATCATTAGCGATTTTGCTACCCAAATAGCAAAAATCATCATCTTTAAGTGTCTCATTCATTAATCTAATTCCCTCACATCACCTGATTTAATTTGACTACATTCCATTATCTTCTTTTGCTTTTGTTTATGTTCATATCATATCTTCCTTTCAAGAACTGTCCATTCCGTGCAACTGCTCTTGCAGGTCCTTTGCTGTCTCTGACAGAATTACAATGTTGTCAGCAAACCTCAAAGTTTTTTTAATTCTTCTCCATGTATTTTAATTCCTATTCTGAACTTTTCTTTTGTTTCTTTTACTGGTGGCCAAATATACAGTTCGAATAACATCACGTATAGGCTACAACCCTGTGTCACTTGCTCCCCAACCACTGCTTCCCTTTCATGCCCCTCAACTGTTATAGCTGCCATCTGGTTCTGTAAAAATTTTAAATAGTCTTTCACTCCCTGTATTTCATCCCTGGTTCATAATTTGAAGAAGAGCATTCCAGTCAACATTGTCAAAAGCTTTCTCTAAGTCTACAAATGGTAGAAACATAGGTTTGCCTTTCCTGAATGCATCTTCTAAGATAAGTTGTAGGGTCAGTATTGTCACATGTGGTCCTACATTTCTCCAGAATCCAAAGTTATCTTCTATGAAGTCAGTATCTGCTGCTTTTTGGTCCTTTTATATAAGAATTTGTGTTTGTATTCTGCAACGACAAATTCCTAAACTGACAGTTTGGGAATATTCGCACCTCACAGCACCTTATTTCTTTGGAAGTGAAATTAATACATTCTTAGTGAAATTTGTGGATATTTCACCTGTTTCGTACATCTAGCACAGCAAATGGAATAATTTTGTCATTGTTGTCTCTCCCAATGCTATCGGTAGTTTTGACAGAATGTTGTCTACCCCTGGGTACTTGTTTCCTTGTTTCACTGT
This sequence comes from Schistocerca gregaria, assembly GCF_023897955.1. Classification (NCBI taxonomy): domain Eukaryota; kingdom Metazoa; phylum Arthropoda; class Insecta; order Orthoptera; family Acrididae; genus Schistocerca; species Schistocerca gregaria. Next base: position 429,858 of record NW_026061986.1, on the reverse strand, counting down.
GAGTCTTCAGTGCTCAGTCAAATGCTTTTCACAGTATATCTCCCTTGTTACCTTCATCTGTCTCTTCTACTATTTGTATGATGTTGCCCTCAGTTATATCTCCCTTGTATAGATCCCCTATACACCGAGGAGCCAAAACATTATGACCACTGCCCACTGTGATGTCAGACGCCACCTGATAGCGTTACAGGCATATGACACTCTAAAAACAGTAAGTAAGTGGGAAGCAGATGCATATGGGGATCACCCTAATGAAGATACAGGTCCTCACAGCTTTACTTCTGCCAGTATCTCGTCTCCTATCTTCCAAACTTTACAGAAGCTCTCCTGTGAACCTTGCAGAACTAGCACTCCTGAAAGAAAGGATACTGCGGAGATATGGCTTAGCCACAGCCTGGGGGATGTTTCCAGAACAGTTTTAATCTGCTAGAAAGTTTCATATCAGTGCACACTACACTGCAGAGTGAAAATCTCATTCTGGAAACATCCCCCAGGCTGTGGCTAAGCCATGTCTCCGCAATATCCTTTCTTTCAGGAGTGCTAATTCTGCAAGATTCACAGGAGAAAATCTGTAAAGTTTGGAAGGTAGGAGCCGAGATACTGGCAGAAGTAAAGCTGTGAGGACCGGGCGTAAGTCATACTATGGTAGCTCAGATGGTAGAGCACTTGCCCACAAAAGGCAAAGTTTCTGAGTTCGAGTCTCGGTAGGGCACACAGTTTTAATCTGCCAGGAAGTTTCATATCAATGCACACTCCGCTGCAGAGTGAAAATCTCATTCAGGAAACCAACAAAGTGATTGTATTGTGAGGGGGCTTCGTGCAGCTTATGTCCCATAAAGCACTTAGGATTATGGATGAAATGGGATGACTGTTGCTTTGTAGTAACCATACCAACATAGTGTAATAGAGTGAGAGGAGCTTGCTGGAGCTTCTTTCAGAAATAATTCACATAGGGTTTTGGATGAAGTGTGATGATTGTGGCCATGTAGTAACTATACCAACAGGATGATAGTATTGTGAGTGGAGTTTTCTGAAGCTCCTTTCAGAAATAATTCACATAGGACTATGAATGAAATGCAATGATTGTGGCTTTTTAGTAACTGTACCAAAACCCGTGGTATTGGTCGGAAAGCTTTTTACAGTTTCTTTTGGAAATAATTCACATAGGACTACGAATGAGATGAGATGATTGTGGCTCATTAGTAATTATACTGGAAAAGTGATAGTATTGTGAGGGGAGCTTCCTGCGGCTTCTTTCAGGAATAAATCACATAGGCTTATGGATGAAATGCTATGATTGTGGCTTTGTAATAGCTATACCAACAGATTGATACTTGAGTGAGAGGAGCTTGCTGCACCTTCTTTCAGAAATAATACACATATGGTTATGGATTAAATGCAATGGTTGTATGTCTTCAGTAACTATAACAACAAAGTGATAGTATTGTGAGGGAATCTTCCTGCAGCTTCTTTAAGAAATAAATCTCATAGTGTTATGGGTGAGATGCCATGTATGTGGTTTTGTTGTAGCTATAGCAACAAAATGATTCTACAGTGAGAGTACCTTTGTGCAGCGTCTTTCAGAAATAATTCACATAGGTTTATGCATAAAATGCGATGGATATGACTTTGTAGTTACTATACCGACAAGGTGATAGTATTGTGAGCTTTCTGCAGCTTCTTTCAGAAATAATTCACATACCATTATGAGTGAAGTGCAATGATTGTCACTTTTTAATAACTATACCAACACTTTGGTTCTAGAGTGAATGGAACTTTTTGCAGATTCTTTCAGAAATATTTCACAGCATGCTATGAATCAAATGCAATAATTGTGGCTTTGTAGTAACTACACCATCAAGGTTTATAGTATTTTGAGGGGAGCGTTCTGTGGCTTCTTTCAGAAATAATTCACATGATGTTACAAATTAAATGCAACGATTGTTGCTTTGTAGTAGCTATATGAACAGATTGATTGTTAAGGAAGAGCATCTTACTGCAGATTCTTTCAGAAATAATTCACATAGTGTTATGAATGAAATGTGATGATTCTGGCTTTATGGTAACTACACCAAGAAAGTGATTGTAGTGTGAGAGGAGCTTTCTGCAGCTTCATCCAGAAATAATTCACATAGTGTTATGGCTGAAATGAGACGACTGTGGCTTTGTAGTAACTAACTGTGAAAGTGATTGTAGTGTGAGAGGAGCTTTCTGGAGCTTCTTCCAGAAATAATTATCATAGTGTTAAAGATGAAATGCCATGATTGTGGCTTTTTTGTAACTATACCAACAAAGGAATAGTAATTTGAGAGGAGCTTTTGTCAGCTTCTTTCAGATATAATCTTCATAGGGTTATCGATAAAATGCAATGCTTGTTGCTTGTTGTGGACCTTTCCTACAAGAGAGTGCAAGAATTCAAATACCTAGGGGCACTTTCCACTGTGAACTCGTCATGTGATGCAGAGATCAATGCCAGAATACAAGCAGGAAACCGATCTTTCCACAGCCTAGCACAACTGCTTTGGTAGAAATATCTCTCCAGACAGTTCAAGATTCAACCGTACAAAACCTTTATCCAGCCTCTTGTTCTATATGGCTGTGAGATATGGAGTATCCGGAAACAGGGCTTCCATAAGCTCCTTGTTTTTGAGAGAAAAGTGCTTCGGAAGATTTTTGGTACAGTTCTGGATGCAGATACTGGGGAATGGAGGATCAGATACAATGAAGCGCTTGAGGAACTATACCAGTGGCCCAACATAGCAGGTACCCTCAAAGCCAAACAAATGCAGTGGGCCGACATTATAGCTTGGATGGAGGATCACAGATGGCCTCGGAAGCTCCTGGATTTCACACCTACAGGAAAGAGACTTCCTGGGAGACCCAAGAACCATTGGAGTGGTGGATCCCATGAAGATTTAATCCAAGTGTCCATAGATGTGGACGAATGGCAGATAGCAGCATTGGACAGAATACAGTGGAGGAGGTAACTTGTAGATGTGTGTGGTCTACTGGGCCTGATCACGTAGTACTAGTAGTAGTAGTATTGCTTCGTGTAAAATTTCAAACAATGTGACAGTACTGAGAGAGGTGCTTTTGCAGCTTCCTTCAGAAATAGATCACAACTGAACCAACAATGTGATAGTAATGTGAGAGAATCTTTCTGCAGCTTCTTTCAGAAATAATTTCCACAGGGTTGTGGATGAAATGCGATGAATGTGGCCTTGTAGAAACTGTACTAACAAAGTTACAGTACTGTGAGCAGAGCTACAAGCAATTCGTTTCAGCAATAATTAACGTATGGTAGTGGATGAAATCAGAAGATTCTGGCCTTGTTGTAACTATACCATGAAAGTGATAGCAGTGTGGTAGGAGCTCCCTGCAGTTCCTTTCAGAAATAATACTCATAGGGCAATGGATGAAATGTGATGATTCTGTCTTTGTAGTAACTGTAGGATCAAAGTGTAGTAGTGTGAGTGGAGCTTTCTGCAGCTCCTCTCAGAAATATTTCAGGTAGTGTAATGGATAATATGCAATGATTCTGGCTTTTATGTAATCATACCAACAATGTGAAGCTGCTGTGGTATGAGCGTTCTGCTGATTCTCTTGAAAAAAAAAATTCACATATGGAAATGCATGAAATGCGATGATTCTGGCTTTGTAGTAATCATACCAACAAAGTGATGCAAATGTGGGAGGAGCTTTTTGCAGCTTCTTTCAGAAATAATTCGCATGGTGTAATTGATGAAATGTAATGATTCTGGCTTTGTAGTGTGACGCAAGTGTGGGAGGAGCTCTTTGTAGCATCATTTAGAAATAATTCTCATAGGGTAATGGATGAAATGAAATGATTCTGGCATTGTTGTAATCATAGCAACAAAGTGACACAATTGCGGCAGGACCTTTCTGCAGCTCCTTTCAGAAATAATTCACATAGGGTAATCAAAGAAATGCAATGATTCTCACTTTGTAGTAATCATACCAAGAAAACAACGCAAATGTGAGAGGCGTTTTCTGCAGCTTTTTCCGGAAAAAAATTCAAATAGGGTAACAGATGAAATGTGATAATTGAGGATTTGTATTAATCATACCAACAGAGTGACGCCATTGTGGGTGGAACATTTTGCAGCTTTTTTCAAAAGTAATTCACATAGGGTAATAGATGAAAATTGATGATTCTGGTCTTGTAGTAATGACACCAACAAAGTAACGCAAATATGGGTGGAGCTTTCTGTAGCTTCTTTCAGAGAAAATGCACGTAGTGTAATGGATGAAATGTTTTGATTCTGGTTTTGGAGTAATCATACCAACAATGTGACGCTGCAGTGGGAGGTTCTTTTGACACTGCCTGTGAGAAATAATTCATATAGTCTTAAGGATGAAATGAGATGATTCTGGCTTCGTAGTAATCATACCAACAAAGACACGGTGCTGTGGGAGGAGATTTCTGCAACTTCTTTCAGAAATAATTCACATAGCATGATGGATGATATGGGATGATTCTCACTTTGCAGTAATCATATGAACAATGTGACACTGCTGCCTGAGGAGCTTTCTGCAACTTCTTTTAGAAATAGATCAGATACGGTTATGGATGTAGTGTGACGGTTATGGCTTTGTTGTAATGATACCAAAAAAGAGATGCTGCTGCGGGAGGAGCTTTCTGCAGCTTCTTTTAGAAAATAACCACATACAGTAATGGATGAAATTGGATGATTCTGGCTTTGTAATAATCATACGGAGAAAAAGATGCAGCTGTGGGAGACGCTTTCTGTAACTTCTTTGAGAAATAATTCACATAGGGTAATGGATGAAATGCGATGATTCTGGCATTGTAGTAATCATAGCAACAAAGAGATGCTGCTGCAGGAGGAGATTTCAGCAGCATTGTTCAGAAATAATTCACTTAGGGTAATAGATGAAATAGGATGATTCTAGCTTTGTAGTAATCATAACAACAGAGAGGTGGTGAGGTGGGAGAAGCCTTCTGCAGCTTCTTTCAGAAATAATTCACATAGGATAATGGATGAAATGCGATGATTCTGGCTTTGTGGTAATCATACCAACAAATAGACACTGCTGCTGGAGGAGGGACTGCAACTTCTTTCAGAAATAATTTGCATAGGGTAATGGATGAAATGCGTGATTGTGGCTTTGTAGTAATCATATCAACAAAAAGATGCTGCTGTGCTAGGAGCTTTTCTGCAGCTCCTTTCAGAAATAATTCACATAGTGTAATGGATGAAATTTGATGATTCTGGTTTTTATAGTAATCTGATGAAAAAAGAGAAACTACTGTGGAAGGAGATTTCTGCACCTCTTTTCGGAAATAATACACATATGGTAATGAATGAAATGGAATGATTCTGGCTTTGTAGTAATCATATGAACAAAAAGACGCTGCTATGTGAGGAGCTTTTTGCAGGTCCTTTCAAAAATAAATCACATATGCTAATGGATTAAATGCATTGATTCTGGCTTTGTAGGAATCATACAAGCAAGGAGACACTACTGCAGAAGGAACTTTCTGCTGCTTCATTCAGAAATTATTCACATAGTGTAATGGATGATATGCGATGTTCCTAGCTTTGTAGTAACCATAACAAGAAACAGGTGGTGCTGTGAGTGAAGCCTTCTGCATGTTCTTTCAGCAATAATTCACATAGGATAATGTATGAAATATGTTGATTCTGGCTTTGTGGTAATCATACCAACAGAGAGACGCTGCTGTGGGAGGAGCTTTCTGCAACTTCTTTCAGAAATAATTCACATAGCGTGATGAATGAAATGGGATGATTCTAGCTTTGTATTAAATATACGACCATAAAGACACTGATGTAGCAGGAGCTGTATGGAACTCCTTTCAGAAATAATTCGCATAGGGTAATGGATGAAATGCAATAATTCTTGCTTTGTAGTAATCATATCAATATAGATATGCTGCTGCAGGAGGGGCTTTCTGCAGCTTCTTTCAGAAATAATTCACATATGGTAATGGATCAAATGCAATGATTCTGGCTTTGTAGTAATCATACGAACAAAGAGACACAAATGATGGAGGACCTTTCTGCAGCTTCTACATCTACATCTACATCTACATCTACATCTACATCTACATCTACATCCATACTCCGCAAGACACCTGACTGTGTGTTTTTGGAGGGTACCCTGAGTACTTCTATCCGTTCTCCCTTCTATTCCAGTCTCGTATTGTTCATTGAAAGATGTATTGTCGGTATGCTTCTGTTTTTGCTCTAATCCCTGATTTTGTACTCATGGTCTCTCTGCGAGGTATATGTAGGAAGTAGCAATATAATGCTTGACTCTTCGGTAAAGGTATGTTCCCGAAACTTTAACAAAAGCCCATACCGAGTACTGAGCGTCTCTCCTGCAGAGTCTTCCACTGGAGATTGTCTATCATCTCCGTAACCCTTTCGAGATTACTAAATCATCCTGTAACGAAGTGCGCTGCTCTCCGTTGGATCTTCCCTATCTCTTCTATCAACCCTATCTGGTACGGATCCCACACTGCTGAGCAGTATTCAAGCAGTGGGCGAACAAGCGTACTGTAACCTACTTCCTTTGTTTTCGAATTTCATTTACTTAGGATTCTTCCAACGTATCTCAGTCTGGCATATGCTTTACTGACGATCAACTTTATATGATCATTCCATTTTAAATCACTCCTACTGCGTACTCCCAGATAATTTATGGAATTAACTGCTTCCAGTTGCTGACCTGCTATTTTGTAGATAAATGATAAGGGATCTATCTTTCAGTGAATTCACAGCACATTACACTTGTCTACATTGAGACTGAATTGCCATTTCCTGCACCATGCGTCAATTCGCTGGAGATCCTCCTGCATTTCAGTACAATTTTCCGTTGTTGCAACCTCTCAATACACCACAGCATCATCTGCAAAAAGCCTCAGTTAACTTCCGATGTCATCCACAAGGTCATTTATGTATATTGTGAATAGCAACAGTCCTATGGATGTCTCTATAGGCCTCCTGGCTCAGCAGCTGTTGTCGCTGAGCACCTGAAGGGTAATTTGGAAAATATTTTGAGCAGATTTCTCCACCATGTTATAGTTCATGGTGGAGATTTTAATTTGCCAGATATAGACTGGGAGACTCAAACGTTCATAACGGATGGCAAGGACAAAGAATCCAGTGAATTTTTTTTTAAGTGCTTTATCTGAAAAATACCTTGAGCAGTTAAACAGAGAACCAACTCATGGCGATAACATATTAGACCTTCTGGTGACAAAAAGACCTGAACTATTTGAAACAGTGAATGCAGAACAGGGAATCAGCAATCATAAAGCAGTTACTGCATCGATGATTTCAGCCATAAATTGAAAAATTAAAAAAGGGAGGAAGATTTTTCTGTTTAGCAAAACTGACAAAAAGCAGATTACAGAGTACCTGACAGCTCAACACAAAAGTTTTGTCTCAAGTACAGATAGTGTTGAGGATCAGTGGACAAGGTCAAAACCATCGTACAATATGCGTTAGATGAGTATGTGCCAAGCAAGATCGTAAGAGATGGAAAAGATCCACCATGGTACATCAACCGAGTTAGAAAACTGCTGCGGAAGCAAAGGGAACTTCACAACAAACATAAACATATCCAAAGCCTTGCAGACAAACAAAAATTATGCGAAGTGAAATGTAGTGTGAGGAGGGCTATGTGAGAGGCACTTAATGAATTCAAAAGTAATGTTCTATGTACTGACTTGGCAGAAAATTTAAGAAATTTTGGTCTTACGTCAAAGCGATAGGTGGATCAAAACAAAATGTCCTGACACCACAGATGACAAAAGGGTAGATACCAAAATAGACGACAGAGTGATAGAGAAAAAATTAAAATCACACAAAAGAGGAAAGCCCACTGGACCTGAAGGGATACCAGTTAGATTTTACACAGAGCACGCGATGGAACTTAGCCCCCTTCTTGTAGCAGTGTACCGTAGGTCTCTAGAAGAGCATAGCATTCCAAAGGATTGGAAAACAGCATGGTCTTCCCCATTTTCAAGAAGGGACTTCGAACAGATGTGCAGAACTATAGACCTATATCTCTAATGTTGATTAGTTGTAGAACTTTGGAACACGAATTATGTTAGAGTATAATGAGTTTTCTGGAGACTACAAACCTACTCTGTAGGAATCATCATTTGTTTTGAAAAAGACGGCCATGTGAAACCCAGCTCTTGCTAATCATCCACAAGACTCAGAGGACCATAGACATGGGTTCACACTTAGATGCCGTGTAACTTCTTTCAGAAATACTTCACATAAAGTAATGGATAAAATGCAATGATTCTGGCTTTGTAGTAACCTTACTAACAAAGAGAAGCAAATGAGAGATTAGCTTTCTGTAGCTCTTCTCAGAAATACTTCACATAGTGTAATGGATGAAATGCGATGAATCTGGCTTTGTAGTAACCATACCAACAAACAGACGCCAATGGGGGATGAGCCTTCTGCAGTTTCTCACAGAAATGCTTCACAAAGGGTAATGCATGGAATGCATTGATTCTGGCTTTGTAGTAACCGGAAGAACAGAGAGAGGCAAATGAGGGAGGAGCTTTCTGTAGCTTCCCTTAAAAAATTTCACATAGGGTAAAGGACCAAATGTGATGATTCTGGCTTTGTAGTCACTTCTCCAATAAAGAGACACCTATGAGGCAAGCGCATTCTGCAGCTCCTCTCAGAAATACTTCACGAAGTGTAATGGATAAAATGCGATGATTCTGACTTTGTAATAACCTTACCAACAACGACACGTCTTTGAGGGAGGAGCTTTCTGCAGCTCCTCTCAGAAATAGTTCACATAGGGTAAGGGATGAAATGTGATGATTCTGGCTTTGTAGTAACCATACCAACAAAGAAACAGAAATGAGGGACGAGCTTTCTGTAGCTTCTTTTAAATACCTCACATCAGGTAGTGGATGAAATGTGATGATTCTGTCTGTGTAGTAATCATACCAACAAACAGATGTAAATGAGGGAGGAGCTTTCTGTAGCTTCTCTTATGTACACCACATCAGGTAATAAATGAAATGTGATGATGCTGTCTGTGTAGTAATCATACAAACAAAAATTGCAAATGAGGGAAGGGCTTTCTGTAGCTTCTCTCAGAATTACTTCACATAAGGTAATGGATGAATTGCGATGATCCTGGCTTTGTAGTAACGTTACCAACAAATGTACACGTATGAGGGGAGAGCTTCCTGCAGCTTCTCTCTGAAATACTTCACATGGGGTAATAGATGAAATGCGAATATTCTGGCCTCTGTAGTAATCATACCAACAAACAGTCACAAATGAGGGAAAAGCTTTCTTTAGCTTCTTTCAGAAATACTTCACATTGTGTAATGGACACCCCATGAACAATGGACCTTCCCAATCGTGGGGAGGCTTGCGTGTCTCTGTGATACAGATAGCCATACCGTAGGTGCAACCACAACGAAGGGGTATTTGTTGAGAGGCCAGACAAATGTGTGGTTTCTGAAGATGGGCAGCAGCCTTTTCAGTAGCTGCAAGGGCAACAGTCTGGATGATTGACTGATCTGGCCTTGTAACAATAACCAAAACGGCCTTGCTGTGCTTGTACTGTGAACGGCTGAAAGCAAGGGGAAACTTCCTGAGGGCATGCAGCTTTACTGTATGATTAAATGATGATTGGGTCCTCTTGGGTAAAATATTCCGGAGGTAAAATAGTCCCCCAATCTGATCTCCAGACGGGGACTACTCAAGAGGATGTCATTATCAGGAGAAAGAAAACTGGTGTTTTACGGATCGGAGCATGGAATGTCAGATCCCTTAATCTAGCAGGTAGGTTAGAAAATTGGTGAAGTTCCGTGGCAGGAGGAACAAGACTTTTGGTCAGGTGACTACAGGGCTATAAACACAAAATCAAATAGAGGTAATGCAGGAGTAGGTTTGATAATGAGTAGGAAAATATAAATGTGGGTAAGCTACTACAAACTGCATAGTGATAGCATTATTGTGGCCAAGATAGATACGAATCCGACACCTACTACAGTAGTACAAGTTTATAGGCCAACTAGCTCTGCAGATGATGACTAAATTGAAGAAATGTATGATGAGATAAAAGAAATTATTCAGATAGTGAAGAGAGGTGAAAATTTAATAGTCATGGGTGACTGGAATTCGAGTGTAGGAAAAGGGAGAGAACGAAACATAGTAGGTGGATATGGATTGGGGCTAAGAAATGAAAGAGGAAGCCGCTTGGTAGAATTTTGCACAGATTTCAACTTAATCATAGCTAACACTTGGTTTAAGAATCATGAAAGAAGGTTGTATACATGGAAGAACCCTGGAGATACTAAAAGGTATCAGATAGATTATATAATGGTAAGACAGAGATTTAGGAATCAAGTTTTAAATTGTAAGACATTTCCAGGGGCAGAGGTGGACTCTGACCACAATCTATTGGTTATGACCTGTAGATTAAAACTGAAGAAACTGCAACAACGTGCGAATTTATGGAGATGGGACCTGGATAAACTGAAAGAACCAGAGTTTGTACAGAGTTTCAAGGAGAGCATAAGGGAACAATTGACAGGAGTGGGGGAAAGAAATACAGTAGATGAAGAATGGCTAGCTTTGAGAGATTAAGTAGTGAAGGCAGCAGAGGATCAAGTAGGTAAAAATACGAGGGCTGCTAGAAATCCTTGGGTGACAGAAGAAATATTGAATTTAATTGATGCAAGGAGAAAATATAAAAATGCAATAACTGAAGCAGGCAAAAAGGAAATCAAACGTCTCAACAATCAGATCGACAGGAAGTACAAAATGGCTAAGCAGGGATGGCTAGAGGACAAATGTAAGGATGTAGAAGCTTATCTCACTAGGGGTAAGATAGATATTGCCTACAGGAAAATTAAAGAGACTTTTGGAGATAAGAGAACGACTTGTATGAACATCAAGAGCTCAGATGGAAACCCAGTTCTAAGCAAAGAAGGGAAAGCAGAAAGGTAGAATGAGTATATAGAGGGTCTATACAAGGGTGATGCAATTGAGGACAATATTATGGAAAAGGAAGAGGATGTAGATGAAGATGAAATGGGAGATACGATACTGCGTGAAGAGTTTGACAGAGCACTGAAAGACCTGAGTTGAAACAAGGCCCCCAGAGTAGACAACATTCCACTGGAACTACTGACAGACTTGGGAGTGCCAGTCCTGACAAAACTCTTATCATCTGGTGAGCAAGATGTATGAAACAGGCGAAATACCCTCAGACTTCAAGAAGAATATAATAATTCCAATCCCAAAGAAACCAGGTGCTGACAGATGTGTAAATTACCGAACAATCACTTTAATAAGCGACAGCGGCAAAATACTAACACGATTTCTTTACAGACGAATGGAAAAACTAGTAGAAGCTGACCCCAGGGATGATCAGTTTGGATTCTGTAGAAATACTGGAACACATGAGGCAATACTGACCTTACGACTTATCTTAGAAGAAAGATTAAGGAAAGGCAAACCTATGTTTCTCGCATTTGTAGACTTAGAGAAAGCTTTTGACAATGTTGATTGGAATACTCTCTTTCAAATTCTAAAGGTGGCAGGGGTAAAATACAGGGAGCGAAAGGTTATTTGCGATTTGTACAGAAACCAGATGGCAGTTATAAGAGTCGAGGGGCATAAAAGGGAAGCAGTGGTTAGGAAGGGAGTGAGACAGGGTTGTAGCCTCTAACTGATGTTATTCAATCTGTATATTAAGCAGGCAGTAAAGGAAACAAAATAAAAATTCTGAGTAGGTATTAAAATCCATGAGGAAGAAATAAAAACTTTGAGGTTTGCCGATGACATTGTAATTCTGTCAGAGACAGCAAAGGACTTGGAAGAGCAGTTGAATAGAATGGAGAGTGTCTTGAAAGGAGTATATAAGATGAATATCAACAAAAGCAAAATGAGGATGAGGGAATGTACTCGAATTAAGTTGGGTGATGCTGAGGCAATTAGATTAGAAATGAGACACTTAAAGTAGTAAATGAGTTTTGCTATTTGGGAAGCAAAATAACTGATGATGGTCAAAGTAGAGAGGATATAATATGTAGACTGGCAATGGTAAGGAAGGCATTTCTGAAGAAGATAAATTTGTTAACATCGAGTATAGATTTAAGTGACAGGAAGTCATTTCTGAAAGTATTTGTATGGAGTGCAGCTATGTATGGACGTGAAACATGGACGATAACTAGTTTGAACAAGAAGAGGATACAAGCTTTCTAAATGTGATGATTCTGGCTTTGTAGTAACGTTATCAACATAGAGACGCCTCTGAGTGAGGAGCTTTCTAAAGCTCTTCTCAGAAATACATCACATACAGTAATGGATAAAATGTGATGATTCTGGCTTTCTAGTAACCAATCAAAGAAACGGATATGAGGGAAGAGTTTTCTGTAGCTTCTCTGATAAACTTCATATCAGGTAATGGATGAAATGTGATCATTCTATCTGCATAGTAATCATACCAACAAACAGACGCCTATGAGGGGGCAGCTTTCTCCAGCTTCTCTTTGAAATACTTCACATAGTATAATGGATGAAATGTGATGATTCGCGGTCTGTAGTAAACCTTCCAACAAAGAGACACAAATGAACATGGAGCTGTCTGTAGCTTCTCTCAGAAATGCTTCACATAGGGTATGGATGAAATACGATGATTCTGGCTATGTAGGAACCCTAACAACAGATAGATGCCTATGAGGGAGGAGCTTTCTGCAGCTTCCCTCTGAAATACTTAACATAGGGTAATGGATGAAAATGATTATTCTGGCTTTAGAGTAAGCATACCAACAAAGAGACACAAATGAGGGAGGAGCCTTCTGCGGCTCCTCTCATAAATACTTCACATCAGGTAAAAGTTGAAAAGTCATGATTGGGTCTGTGTACTAATCATACCAACAAACAGATACAAGAGAGGGAGGAGCTTTCCGCAACATCTCTCAGATATACTTCAAATAGGGTAATAGATGGAATGCGAATATTCTGCCTTTGTACTAACCATACCAACAAAGAGACGCAAGTGAGGGAGGAGCTTTCTGTAGCTTTTATCTGAAATACACCACATAGGGTAAAAAATGAAATCCGATGATTTTGGCTTTGTAATAACCATACCAACAAACTAATGCAAATGAGGGAGGAGCTTTCTGTAGCTATACTCAGAAATACTTCACATAGGGTAATAGGTGAAATGCGATGATTCTGGCTTTGTAGTAAACATACTAACAATCAAACGCAAATGAGGGAGGAGCTTTCTGAAGCTTCCATCAGAAATACTTCACACCAGGTAATGGATGAAGTGTAATGATTGTGTCTGTGTACTAATTATACCAATAAAAGATGCAAGTGAGGGAGGAGCTTTCTGCAGCTTCTATCAGAAATACTTCACATAGGGTAATAGATGAAATGGGATGATTCTGGGCTTGTAGTAACCATACCAACAAACAAACACAAGTGCGGGTGGAGCTTTCTGTAGCATCCCACAGAAATATTTCACATCAGGTAAGGGATGAAAAGTAACCATAGTGTCTGTGTACTAATCATACCAACAAACAGATGCAAGTGAGGGATGAGCTTTCTGCAGCTTTTCTCTGAAATACATCAAATAGGGTAATAGATGAAATGCAATGATTCTGGCTTAGTAGTAAACTTACCAACCAATGCACGACAATGTGGTAGGTGCTTTCTGTAGCTTCCCTCAGAAATACTCCATATCAGGTAATGGGTGAAATGTAATAATTGTGTTTGTGTACTAATCATACCAACTAACAGATGCAAGTGAGGGAGGAGCATTCTGTAGCGTCCCTCAGAACTACTTCACTTCAGGAAATGGATGAAATGTAATGATTGTGTCTGTTTAATAAAACCAACAAACAGATGCAAGTGAGGGAGGAGCTTTCATCAACTTCTCTCTGAAATACTTCACATATGCTAATTGATGAAATGAGATTATTTAGGCTTTGTAGTAACCATACCAACAAAGAGACGTAAACAAGGGAGGAGTGGGAGGAGCGTCCTGCAGCTTCTCTCAGAAATACTTCACATAGGGTAATAGATTAAATGCGAGGGTCTGGCTTTGTAGTAACCATACCAACAAACAAACACAAAAATAGGGTGGAGCTTTGTGTAGCCTCCCTCAGAAATACTTCACATCAGGTAATGGATGAAATGTAATGATTGTGTCTGTGTACTAATCATACCAACTGACAGATGCAAGTGAGGGAGGAGCATTCTGTAGCGTCCCTCAGAACTACTTCACATCAGGAAATGGATGAAATGTAATGATTGTGTCAGTTTAATCAAACAAACAAACAGATGCAAGTGAGGGAGGAGCTTTCATCAGCTTCTCTCTGAAATACTTCACATATGCTAATGGATGAAATGAGATTATTTAGGCTTTGTAGTAACCATACCAACAAAGAGACGTAAACAAGGGAGGAGTTGGAGGAGCGTCCTGCAGCTTCTCTCAGAAATACTTCACATAGGGTAATAGATTAAATGCGAGGGTCTGGCTTTGTAGTAACCATACCAACAAACAAACACAAATGAGGGTGGAGCTTTCTGTAGCCTCCCTCAGAAATACTTCACATCAGGTAATGGATGAAATGTAATGATTGTGTCTGTGTACTAATCATACCAACAGATGCAAGTGAGGGAGGAGCTTTCTGCAGCTTCACTCATAAATACTTCACATAGGGTAATAGATGAAATGCGATGATTCTGGGCTTGCAGTAACCGTACCAACAAACAAACACAAGTGCGGGTGGAGTTTTCTGTAGCATCCCACAGAAATATTTCACATCAGGTAAGGGATGAAATGTAACCATAGTGTCTGTGTTGTAATCTTACCAACAAACAGATGCAAGTGAGAGAGGGGCATACTACAGCTTGTCTCAGAAATACTTCACATAGCGTAGTAGATGAAATGCGATGTTTCTGGCTTTGTAGTAACCATACCAACAAACAAATCCAAATGAGGGGGGAGCTATCTGTAGCTTCCCTCAGAAATACTTCACATTAGGTAATGAATGAAATATAATAATTGTGTCTGTGTAGTTATCATACCAACAAACAGATGCAAGTGAAGGAGGCGTTTTCTGTACTTTTTCTATGAAAAACATCACACACGGTAATGGATGAAATGCAATGATTCTGGCTTTGTAGTGACCATACCAACAATCAAAATCAAATGAGCTAGGAGAATCCTGCATCCTCTGTCTGAAATACATCACAAAGGGTAATGGATGAAATGCAATTATTGTGGCTTTGTAGTAACCATACCAACAATCAAACCAAAATGAGGTGGGAGCTTTCTGTACCTTTTCTCAGCAATACTTCACATAGGGTAATAGATGAAATGCAAGGATTCCGGCTTTGTAGTAACCTTACCAACAAACAAACACAAATGAAGGAGGAGCTTCTGTAGCTTCCGTCACAAATAATTCACATCGGGTAATGAATGAAATGTAATGATTGTGTCTGTATACAAATCATACCAACAAACATATGCAAGTGAGGGTGGAACTTTCTGCAGCTTCTCACTGAGATACTTCACATAGGGTAAAAATGAAATGCGATGATTCTGGATTTGAAGTAACCATACCAACAAACACACACAAATGAGGGAGGAGCTTTCTGTAGCTTCCCTCACAAATACTTTACATCAGGTAATGGATGAAATGTAATAATTGTGGCTGTGTCCTAATCATACCAACAACAGATGCAAGTGAGGGAGGATCTTTCTGTAGCTTCTCTCAGAAATACATCACATAGGGTAATAGATGAAATGCGATGATTCTGGGCTTATAGTATCCATACCAACAAACAAACACAAGTGCAGGTGGAGCTTTCTGTAGCATCCCACAGAAATATTTCACATCAGGTAAGGGATGAAATGTAACCACAGTGTCTGTATAGTAATCTTACCAACAAACAGATGCAAGTGAGGGAGGAGCGTCCTGCAGCTTTTCTCAGAAATACTTCACATAGGGTAGTAGATGAAATGCTATGTTTCTGGCATGGTAGTAACCATACCGACAAACAAAATCCAGATGAGGGGGGAGCTTTCTGTAGCTTATCTCAGAAATACTTCACATTAGGTAATGAATGAAATGTAATGATTGTGTCTGTGTACCAATGATACCAACAAACAGATGCAAGTGAGGGATGAGCTTTCTGCAGCTTCTCTCTGAAATACATCACAGAGGGTAATGGATGAATTGCAATGATTCTGGCTTTGTAGTAACCATACCAACAATCAAACGCAAATGAGGGAGGATCTTCCTGCAGCCTCTGTCTTAAATACATCACAAAGAGTAATGGATGAAATGCAATTATTCTGGCTTTGTATTAACCATACCAACAATCAAACCAAAATGAGGTGGGAGCTTTCTGTAGCTTGTCTCAGAAATACTTCACATAAGGTAATGAATGAAATGTAATGATTGTGTCTGTGTACTAATCATACCAACAAACAGATGCAAGTTAGGTTGTAGCTTTCTGCAGCATCTGTCATAAATACATCGCATTGGGTAAAATATGAAATACGATGACTCTTGCTTTCTAGTAACCATACAAAAAATCAAACACAAATGTGGTAGAAAGCTTTCTGTAGCTTTTGTCAAAAATATTTCTCGAAGTCCAATAGATGAAATGTGTTGATTCTGGCTTTGTAGTAACCATACCAACAAACAAACGTAAATGAGGGGCGAGCTTTCTGTAGCATCCCTCAGAAGAACTCAACATCAGCTAATGGATGAAATGTAAAGATTGTGTCTGTGTGATAATCATACCAACAAACAAATGCATGTGAGGGAGGAGCTTTCTGCAGCTTCTCTCTGAAGTGCATCATTAAGGGTAAAAAATGAAATCCGATGATTCTGCCTTTGTAATAACCATACCAATAACCTAAGGCAAATGTGGGAGGAGCTTTCTGTAGCTATTCTCAGAAATAGTTCACACAGGGTAATAGATGAATTGCGATGAATCTGGCTTTGTAGAAACCATACCAACAAACATATGCAAATGATTGAGGAGCTTTCTGTAACTTCCCTCAGAAATACTTCACATCATGGAATAAATGAAATGTATTGATTGTGTGTGTGTACTAAACATACCAACAAACAGATGTAAGTGAGGGACGAGCTTTCTGCGGCTTCTCTCAGAAATACTTCACATTGGGTGAAAAATGAAATGCTATGATTCTGGCTTTGTAGTAACCTTAAGAACAAACAAACACAAAAGAGGGTGGAATGTTCTGTAGCTTCCATCAGAAATATTTCACATCAGGTGATGTGTGATATGTAATGATTGAGTCTGTATTCTAATCATATCAACAAACAGATGCAAGTGAGGGTGAAGTAACTGCAGCTTCTCTTTGAAATACATCACATAATGTAATAGATGAACTGCGATGATACTGGCTTTGTAGTAACCATACAAACAAACAAACGCAAGTGATGGAGGAGCTTTTTGTAGTTTCACTCAGAAATTCTTCACATTGTGTAATAGATGAAACGCGATGTTTCTGGCTTGTAGTGACCGTACCAACAGATGCAAGTGAGTGAGGAGCTTTCTACATCTTCCCTCAGAAATACTCCACATCAGGTAATGGATGGAATGTAATGATGGTGTCTGTGTACTAATCATACCAACAAACTGATGCAAATTAGGGAAGAGGTTTCTGGAGCTTCTCTGTGAAACACATCACGTATTGTATTGTGTGAAATGCAATGATTCTTACTTGGTAGAAGACATACCAACAATCAAATGCAATTGAGGAAGGAGCTTTCTTTAGCTTCCCCCAGATATACCTCACATCTGGAAATGGATGAAATGTAATGATTGTGTCTGTGTACTAATCATACCAACAAACAGTTGCAAGTGAAGGAGAAGCTTTCTGCAGCTTCACTCTGAAATACATCACAAAGGGTAGTTGATGAAATGCAATGAATCTGGTTTTGTAGTAACCATACCAACAAACAACCGCAAATGACGGAGGAGCATTCAGTAGCTTCTCTCAGAAATACTTCACATCATGTAATAAATGAAATATAATTGTTGTGTCTGTGTACTAATCATACCAACAAACAAATGCAAGTGAGGGAGTAGCTTACTGCAGCATCTGTCTGAAATACATCACATATGGTAAAATATGAAATACGATGTTTCTTGCTTTGTAGTAACCATACCAAAAAACAAAACCAAATGAGGTAGGAGCTTTCTGTAGCTTTTCTTGAAAATATTTCACATAGTGCAATAGATGAAATGCGTTGATTCTGGCTTTGTAGTAACCATACCAACAAACAAACATAAATGATGGGCAAGCTTTCTGTAGCATCCCTCAGAAATACTCCACATCAGGTAATGGATGAAATGTAGTGATTGTGTCTGAGTACTAATCATACCAACAAACAGATGCACATGAGTGAGGAGCTTTCTGTAGCTTCTCTCACAAATACTTCATATACGTATAGGATGAATTGCGATGATTCTGGCTTTGTAGTAACCATACCAACAAACAAACGCAAATGAGGGAGGAGCTTTCTGTTGATTTCCTCAGAAATATTTCACATAGTTTAATAGGTGAAATGCTATGATTCTGGCTTTGTACTAACCATACCAACAATCAGATTAAAGGGAGGGTGGAGCTTTCTGCAGCTTCTCTCTGAAATACATCACATAGGGTAATAGATGAAATGCAATGATTCTGGCTTTGTAGTAACCATACCAACAACCAAACGCAAATGAGGGAGGAGCTTTCTGTAGCTTACCTCAGAAATACATCACATCAGGTAATGGATGAAATGTAATGACTGTGTCTCTGTACTAATCATAAAAACAACCATATGCAAGTGAGGGAGGAGCTTTCTGACCTTCTCTCTGAAATACATTACATTGGATAATAGATGAATTCTGATGATTCTGCCTTTGTAGTAACCATACCAACAAACATACGCAAATGATTGAGGAGCTTTCTGTAGCTTCCCTCAGAAATACTTCACATCAGGTGATGGATTAAATATAATGATTGTGATGGTGTACCAATCATACCAACAAACAGATGCAAGTGAGAGATAAGCTTTCTGAGGCTTCTATCTGAAATACACCACATAGGGTAAAATATGAAATACGATGAATTTGGCTTTGTAACAACCATCCCAACAAACTAACGCAAATGAGGGAGAAGCTTTCCGTAGCTATTCTTAGAAATACTTCACTAAGGGTAATAGATGAAGTGCGATTATTCTGGCTTTGTAGTAACAATACTAACAAACAAACGTAAGTGATGGTGCAACTTTCTGTAGCTTCCCTCAGAAATACTTCACATCAGGTAAATGATAAGTAGCTGGAACTATTCTGGAATTTGTATCTATCATCGCCACCAAGAAATGACAGAGTCCAGCAATTCTACCCGCAATTCCACCTACTGACATGCAGTCGCCACTACATTGCGCAATCACTGTAATCGAGTACTATAATGATGTACAGTGATGGATCAGCTAAATGGATGTGTTAGTGTGTTCAAATATAAGGTAATTTATAACTGAGTTTATGTACCTACCTTCATTTTTCTCCTTACCATAACACCTATCAGGTTCCTCTCCGTTTGAAGTAAAGAGATTTCCAAGTGTCCCTACTGAAAGAACATTAAAGACCAGTGTTTTTGCTAATTAATGCCTCATGAACATAGAAAAAGAAAGTTAATGAAAGTAATTTTCCTAATAATACTGCTTATTAATGCATTGTTGCCAACTTCAAATTAAAAAGTTCGTGAGGCTGAGGCTTATAAAGTTTTGCTTCGTAAATGATCTCATTACCACCTGTTGTAAATCACAGAAGGTGAGTCAGTATCTTACATATATGTTAATTTTGTGTGTCAATGTAGTAAAAGTGGAAAACTGCAGTGTGGAACATTATATACTCAAGTCTGCTAAGTGTATGTCTCTCCTGTGTTTTAGAAGTGCTTATTAATAATATAACAGGATCCACAGTTTGTATATTGGGTTAATGCTTGGTAACAAGTAACAGAAAGACCACTAATTAGGAAAACCTTAATTTCTTTAATCAAATGATAGTGAGGAGCAACCTGTAAGTGGATTCAAATTAACTTTCGTTTTAAATAGTAACGCACTTAACTGAGAGAGACTTAACCTATATCCAACTAATGATTCTGCAGTTAGTAGTAATAATGTTATAAAGACCATTCAGTTTGTGTAAGCCCTGAAAGTAATAGTGTGTTTCAGTATCTGTTATAATTTTGCAAATAGTTTGTGCTGCTTTAACTGTTAGTTTCAATCTTACCGTACCCACATGAATGTGTCAAGAGTATACTGCTCTCGCATGTGACAATGTATAGGTTGTGTTTATCCATTCAAGTTACTAATAACTATTTTCTTGAACGAGAATGTTAATCATTCTCTTGCCTACTTAGGCTGGCGACCGTTTTCTTTACCTGTTAAACAGTGCAGATAGGCAAAATTTTGTTTATTACTGTTCAAATATTTCCGTAATTCTGACTTTCATTTCCGATAAGCCACTTCCGTTAGGTACAACACGGTCAACACAACAAAATTCCTCCCAGAGGGTAACACTGCTCTGTTGCATTATACCATAATTGCTTTAATAATATTGTTTTACTTCACAACCTGCTTTAAGGTTATGGTTCAGCAGCAGCAGACAATAGTGTTATAAGCTTTCTGCAGCTTCCCTCAGAAATATTTCACATCAGGTAATGGATGAAATGTAATGATTGTGTCTGTGTAGTAATCATTCCAACAAACAGATGCAAGTGAGGGAGGAGCTTTCTGCAGCTTCCCTCTGAAATACATCACATAGGGTAATAGATGAAATGTGATGATTCTGGCTTTGTAGTAACCACACCAACAAACAAACGCAAATGACGGAGGAGCTTTCTGTAGCTTCCCTCAGAAATACTTCACATCAGGTAATGGGTGAAATGTAATGATTGTGTCTGTGTACTAATCATTCCAACAAACAGATACAAGTGAGGAAGGAGCTTTCATCAGCTGAAATAAATCACATAGGGTAATGGATGAAATACAATGATTCTGGCTTTGTAGTAACTATAACATCAAACAAACGAAAATGAGGGAGGAGCTTTCTGTAGATTTCTTTAGAAATACTTAACATTGGGTAATAGATGAAATGTGATGATTCTGGATTTAAAGTAGCCATACTAACAAACAAATGCAAATGAGGGTGGAGTTTTCTGTAGCTTCCCTCAGAATTATTTGACATCAGGTAATGGATGAAATGTAATCATTGTGTCTGTGTACTAATCATACCAACAAACAGATGCAAATGAGGGAGGAGCTTTCTGCAGCTTCTATCTGAAATACATCACATAGGGTAAAATATGAAATAAGATGATTCTGGCTTTGTAATAACCAGCCCAACAAACTAAGGCAAATGAGGGATGAGCATTTTGTATCTATTCTCAGAAATACTTCACATAGGGTAATAGATGAAATGCAACGATTCTGGCTTTGTAGTAACCATACCAACAAACTAAACGCAAATGACACTTGAGCTTTCTGTAGCATTTTTTAGAAATACTTCACATAGGGTAATAGATGAAATGCGATGATTCTGGATTTGTAGTAACCATACCAACAAACAAACACATTTCACTCATAAATACTTCATATCAGGTAATGCATGAAATGTAATGATTGTGTCTGTGTACTAATCGTACCAACAATCAGATGCAAGTGAGGGAGAAAATTTCTGCAGTCTCTTTCTGAAATACATCGCATGGAGTAATAGATGATATTCAAAGATTCTGGCGTTGTAGTAACCATACCAACCAACAAATGCAACTGAGGTAAGATCTTTCTGTAAATTCCCTCAGAAATACCTCACATCAGGTAATGGATGAAATGTTATGGTTGTGTCTGTGTACTGATAAGAACAACAAACAGATGCAAGTGAGGGAAGTGCTTTCTGCAGCTTCCCGCAGAAATACTTCACATCAGGTAATGGATGTAATGTAATGAGTGTGTGTGTGTATTAATCATTATAACAAACAAATGCAAGTGAGGGAGGAGCTTTCTGCAGATCCTTTCTGAAATACATCACATAAAGTAATAGATGAATTGTGATGATTCTGGCTTTGTAATAACCGTACCAACAAACTAAAGCAAATAAGGGGGGAGCTTTCTGTAGTTATTCTCAGAAATTCATCACATGGGGTAATAGATGAAATGCGATGATTTTGGCTTTGTAGTAACCATACCAACAAATGAAACCCAAATGAGGTTTGTGCTTTCTGTAGCCTCCCTCTGAAATATTTCACAACAGGTAATGGATGAAATTTAGTGATTGTGTCTGTGTACTAATCATAACAAAAAAGGAGCAAGTGAGGCACAAGCTTTCTTCAGCTTCTCTCTGAGATACATCACATAGGATAATGGATGAAATGCGATGATTCTGGTTTTGTAGTAACCATAAAAACAAACAAACGCAAATGACACTTGAGCCTTCTGTAGCTTTTCTCAGGAATACTTCACATAGTGTGATAGATGAAATGCGATGATTCTGGCTTTGTAGTAATAATACCAACAAACAAACGCAAATGATTGAGGAGCTTGCTGTAGCCCCCCTCAGAAATACTTCACATCAGGTAATGGATGAAATGAAATGATTGTGTCTGTGTACTAATCATATCAACAAACAGATGTAGGTGAGGGATGAGCTTTCTGCAGTTTCCCTCATAAATACTTCACATCCAGTAATGGATGAAAAGTAATGATTGTGTCTGTGTACTAATCATACCATAAACAGATGCAAGTGAGGGAAGAGTTTTCTGCAGCTTCCCTCAGAAATACTTCACATCAGGTAATGGATGTTATGTAATGAGTGTGTGTGTGTATTAATAATTATAACAAACAGATGCAAGTGAGGGTGGAAGTTTCTGCAGCTCCATGCTGAAATACATCACATAAAGTAATATATGAATTGCGATGATTCTGGCTTTGTAGTAACCATACCAACAAACAAACGCAAAGGACACTTGAGCTTCCTTTAGTTTTATTTAGAAATATTTCACATAGGGTAATAGATGAAATGCGATGACACTATATTTGTAGTAACCTTACCAACAAACAAACGCAACTGAGAGAGGAGCTTTCTGTAGCTCCCCTGAGAAATATTTCACATCAGGTAATGGATGAAATGTAATGATTGTGTCTGTGTACTCATCATACCATAAACAGATGCAAATGAGTAATGAGCTTTCTGCAGCTTTTCTCTGAAATTCATCACATAGGTTAATAGATTAAATGCGATGATTCTGGCTCTGTAGTAACCATACCAACAATGAAACGCAAATGAGGGTTGTGCTTTCTGTAGTTTCCCTCAGAAATATTTCACATCAGGTAATGGATAGAATGCAATGATTGTGTCTGTGTACTAATCATACCATAAACAGAAGCAAATGAGGGATGAGCTTTCTGCAGCTTTTCTCTGAAATACATCACATGGGGTAATAGATGAAATGCAATGATTCTGACTTTGTAGTAACCATACCAACAAAGAAACACAAATGAGGGAGGAGTTTTCTGCAGTTTTTTTCAGAAATACTTCACATTGGGTAATAGATGAAATGTGATGGTTCTGGCTTCGTAGTAACCATACCAACAATCAACCGCAAATGAGGGAGGTGCTTTCTGTAGTAATCATTCCAACGAACCGATGCAAGTTAGAAAGTAGCTTACTGCAGCTTCCCTCTGAAATACATCACATAGGGTAATAGATGAAATACGATGATTCAGGCTTTGTAGTAACCCCACCAACAAACAAACGAAAATTACGAGGAGCTTTTACAGCATCCCTCAGAAATACTTCACATCCAGTAATGGATGAAATGAAATGATTTTGTCTGTGTACTAATATTGCCATAAACATATGCAAGTGAGGGAAGAGCATACTGCAGCTTCTCTCTGATATACATCACATGGGGTAATGGACGAAATGCGATGTTTCTGGCTCTGTAGTAATCATACCAACAAACAAACGCAAACGAGGGAGATGCTTTCTGCAGATTCCCTCAGATATATTTCAAATCAAGTAATGGATGAAGTGTAATGATTGTGTCTGTGTATTAATCACAACAACAAACAGTTGCAACTAAGGGACGAGCCCTCTGCAGCTTCTCTCTGAGATACATCACATAGGATAATGGATGAAACACAATGTTTCTGGCTTCGCAGGAACCGTACCAACAAACAAACGCAAATGAGGGAGGAGCTTTTCTGTAGCTTCCCTCAGAAATTCCTCACATCAGATAATGGATAAAATGTAACGATTGTGTCCGTGTACTAATCATACCAACATACAGAGCAAGTGAGTTAGGAGCTTTCTGCTGCTCCTCTCTGAAATACCTCATATATGGTAATAGATGAAATGTGATGATTCTGGCTTTGTAGTAACCATACCAACAAACAAATGCAAATAAGGGAGCTGCTTAGAGAGCATCCCTGAGACATACTTCACATCATCTAGTAAATGAAATTTAATGTTTGTGTATGTGTACTAATAATAGCAACAAACAGATGCAAGTGAGGGAAGAGTTTTCTGCAACTTCTCCCTGAAATACATCACATAGAGTAATAAGTGAAATGCAATGATTCTGGTTTTGTAGTAAGAATACCAACAAACAAATGCAAGTGAGGGAGGAGCTTTCTGCTGCTCCTCGCTGAAATACATCACATATCCCAATGGATGAAATGCAATGATTCTGGCTTTGTAGTAACGGTAGCAACAAACAAACGCATATAAGACAGGAGCTTTCTGTAGCTATTCTCAGAAATAAATCGCATAGGGTAATAGATGAAATGTGTTGATTCTGGCATCGTAGTAACCCCACCAACAAACAAACGCAAGTCATGGAGGAGCTTTCTGTAGCTTCCATTTGAACTATTTCACATCAAGCAAAGGGTGAAATCTACTGATTGTGTCTGTGTACTAATCATTCCAACAGACAGATGCAAGTGATTAAGGAGCTTTCCTCGGCTGAAATACATAGGGTAATGGATGAAATGCAATGATTCTGGCTTTGTAGTAACCATACCAACAAACAAACGCAAGTGACGCTTGAGCCTTCTGTAGCTTATCTCAGAAATACTTCACATCCGGTAATGGATGAAATGCGATGATCCTGGATTTGTAGTAATAATACCAACAAAGAAACACAACTGAGTTAGGAGCTTCCTGTAGCCCCCCTCAGAAATACTTCACATCAGGTAATGGAGGAAATGCAGTGATTGTGTCTGTGTAATAATCATACCATAAACAGATGCAAGTGAGGGAAGAGCTTTCTGCAGCTTTGATATGAAATACATTACATAGAGTAATAGATGAAATGCAATGATTCTGGTTTTGTGGTAACCAAACCAACATCCAAATGCAAATGAGGGAAGAGCTTTCTGTAGCTTCCCTCAGAAATATTTCACATCAGGTTATGGATGAAATGTAATGATTTTGTCTGTGTACTAATCATAACAAAACACAGGTGCAAGTGAGGTACAAGGATTCTGCAGCTTCTCTCTGAAATACATCACATGGGGTAATAGATGAAATGCAATGATTCTGGCTTTGTAGTAACCATACCAAAAACAAACGCAAATGAATGAGTAGCTTTCTTTAGCTATTCTCAGAAATACTTCACATAGGGTAATAGATGAGATGCGTTAATTCTGGCTTTGTAATAACCAGACCAACAAACAAACACAATTGAGGGAGGTGCTTTCTGTAGCTTCCCTCCGATATATTTCACATCTGGTAATGGATGGAATGTAATGATTGTGTCTGTGTACTAATCATAAGAACAAAGAGGTGCAAGTGTGGGACGAGCTTTCTGTATCTTCTCTCCGAGATACATCACGTAGGGTAATGGATATAATGCAATAATTCTGGTTTTGTTGTAACCATACCAACAAAGAAACGCAAATGAGGGAGTAGCACTCTGTAGCTAATCTCAGAAGTATTTCACATTGGATAATAGATGAAATGCGATGATTCTGGCTTTATAGTAACCATTCCAACAAACAAACGAAATTGAGGGAGGAGCTTTCTGTAGCTTCCCTCAGAAATACTTCACATCAGGTAATGGACGAAATGTAATGATTGTGTCAGTGTACTAATCGTACCAACAAACAGATGCAAGTGAGGGAGGAGATTTCTGCAGTCTCTCTCTGAAATACATCACAAGGGGTAATAGATGGAATGCAATGATTCTGGCTTTGTAGTAATAATACCAACCAACAAACGCAACTAAGGGAGGTTATTTCTATAGCTTTCCTCAGAAATACTTCACATCAGGTAATGGATGAAATGAAAAAATTGTGTCTGTGTACTGATCAGAACAACAAACAGATGCTAGTGAGGGAATAGCTTTCTACAGCCTCCCTCAGAAATACTTCACATCAGGTAATGATGAATGTAATGATTGTGTCTCTGTACTAATCATTCCAAAGAACAGATGCAAGTGAGGGAGGAGCTTTCTGCAGCTTTTTTCTCAAATACATCACATAGGGTAAAAAAAGAAATACGATGATTCTGGCTTTGTAATAACCATACCAACAAACAAACGCAAATGGCGCTTGAGCTTTCTGTAGCTTACCTCAGAAATACTTCTTATATGGAAATAAATGAAATGCGATGATTCTGGCTTTGTGGTAACCATACCAACAAACAAACGCAACTGAGAGAGGAGCTTTCTGTAGCTTCCCTCAGAAATATTTCACGTCAGGTATTGGATGGAGTGTAATGATTGTGTCTGTGTACTAATCTTAACAACAAACAGATGCAAGTGTGGGAGGAGCTTTCTGCAGGTTCCATCAGAAATAATTCACTTTAAGTAATGGATAAAATGTAATGATTGTGTCTGTGTACTAATCATACAAACAATCAGATGCATGTGAGGGAGTAGCTTTCTGCAGCTTCTCTCTGAAATACTTCATATAGGGGAATAGATGAAATGCAATTATTCGTGCTTTGTAGTAACCATACCAACAAACAAACACAAATGAGGGAGGAGCTTTCTGTAGCTTTTCTGAGAAATATTTCACATAGGGTAATAGATGAAATCCAATGATTCTATCTTTGTAGTATCCATACCAACAATCAAACGCAAATGAGGGAGGAGCTTTCATTAGCTTCCCTCAGAAATACTTCACATCAGGTAGTGGATGAAATGCAATGTTTGTGTATACGTACTAATCATACCAACAAACAGATGTATGTGAATGAAGAGCTTTCTGCAGCTTCTCTCTGAAATAAATAACATATTGTAATAGATGAAATGCGATGATTCTGGCTTTCTAGTAACCATACCAACAAACAAACGCAAATGAGGGAGGAGCTTTCTGTAGCTTCCCTCAGAAATACTTCACATCAGGTAATGGATGAAATATAAGGATTGTGTCTGTGTACTAATTATTCCAACAAACAGATGCAAGTGAGGGAGGAGGGTTTTGCAGCATCTCTCAGAAATACTTCATATAGGACAATAGGTGAAATGCAATTATTTTATCTTTGTAGTAACCATACCAACAAACAAACACAAATCAGGGAGGAGCTTACTGTAGCTTTTCTGAGTAATATTTCACATAGGGTAATATATGAAATGCGATGATTCTGGCTTTGTAGTAACTATACCAACAATCAAACGCAAATGAGGGAGGAGCTTGCTGTAGCTTCCCGTCAGAAATACTTCACATCAGGTAATGGATGAAATGCAATGATTGTGTCTGTGTACTAATCATACCAACAATCAGAAGAAAGTGATGGAGGAGCTTTCTGCACCTTCTCTCAGAAATACTTCACGTAGCGTTGCGTACTAATCATACCAACTATCAGTCTTTAGCATTCTGCACCTTCTCTCCTAAATACATCACATAGGGTTATAGATGAAATGCGATGATTCTGGCTTTGTAGTAACCATACCAAAAAACAAACGCAAATGAGGGAGGACCTTTCTGTAGCTTTTCTCAGAAATATTTCACATAGGGTGATAGATGAAATGCCATGATTCTTCCCTCAGAAATATGTCACATCAGGTAATGGATGAAATGTAATGATTGTAGTAACCATACATAGGGTAATGAATGAAATGCAATGATTTTGGCTTTGTAGTAACCATTCCAACAAACAAACTCCATAAAAGAAATGTAATGATTGTGTTTGTGTACTAATCATACTAACAAAGTGATGCCATTGAGGAGGCCTTGCGCCACCACTTTTATTCCATCTTAGCCACGTATCACGGCTCTGGCATTGTCTACACTGTTGGTTTGATGGTTGCTGGTCATGTCGGTTATGCCCTAACTCTAGTGGACCATTGTGAACAAGTTTCATTACCGGCTGGCTGCAGTTTTTACACTGCTGACGTGGTCACCATCTTTCGAGCTCTAGAGTATCTCCGCTCCTGCTCAGGTGAGTCCTTCATTATCTGTGGCGATTACCTGAGCGGTTTACCAGCTCTTGACCAGTGTTTCCCTCATTCTCATCTGGTGATGGCTATCCAGTTGTCCCTGCATAATCTTGCCCGTTGCGGCGGATCTGTTGTCTTTGTTTGGAACCCAGGCTATGTTGAGATAGCTTGCAATGAAACTGTTGACTGCCTGGCGAAAGAGGCCACCAGTAAAGCATCTCTGGAAATTAGCCTCCCGGAGACTGATTTGCGGGCAATATTACGCCAAAAAGTTTTAGATTTATGTTACAGTGATTGGCGCAACCTGCCCATGCCAAACAAACTCCGTCATAACAAGGAGACGATGACTGTGTGGTGGTCATCCATGCGAGCCATCGCAGGGACTCAGTCATCCTTTGTCGTCTCCGCATTGGCCACACCTGACTGATGCATAGTTATTTCCTGTGTTGTGAGGATCCACCTCTTTGTCGTTGTGGGGCTTCCTTGACAGTGGTCCATATTCGGTTGGAGTGCGCCCTTTTAACTGTGCTCAGGCAGACTTTTGCGATGGCTGAAATGCTCTCTGCGCTTTTAACTTATGACTGTTCCATAGCAGACTTAGTTTTGCATTTTATTCGGGCAGGGGGATTTTATCGCTTAATGTAAATGTGTGTGTTTTTGTGTTGATTCTGGCCTATGGGCTACAATTTTAGTCTGCTTTTTTTAATGTGTTTCTCGGTGGTTGTCTTTTCCTTTTCTGTTTCTATGGTCGGCCACCCACCGTCACTCTCCGTATGATTTTAGTTCTTCTTGTCTGGTCTTTGTCTCAGTTTCTCTCATTCTGTGTCATCTGTCCTCTCGTTTGTTGATTGTTCTTATTCTCTGTGGGTGTTTTTAGTATTAGAAAAAGGGACCAATGATCGTAGCAGTCTGGTCTCTTTAACCCCCAAAAACCAACCAATCCTAAGATGTCTACCTCAGTCGGAGATGAAATGTCAGAAATAATTTTATTCATCGACTGTGCCGTCCTCCCACAAGCCAGTCCAGAAGTTTTGACTAATGTGAACAGTCGCTGTGAAAGCCTATGTTGTGTAAATGTGTGCTTGTCTCCTGAAGTGTACCTTGTGAAAGGAGGAGTAGGAGGTGATTTAATGCTTGTGGTGTGAGTAGCTTCGTAGTATTTTCTATCTTTCATGTAACATGTGTTTTCATTCTTGATAAAACACTGAATATTAGTCATCGAGAAAGTATTTGTTGTAGCTCGTGTATTTAGAGGAAACAGCACTAACCTGGCGTACATGTTTCCTTGGGATTGAACTAGAATGTCGTGAATTTCAGCCACAGTCTCCAACTTTTGTCACTATTTAACTTAAATTATTATAGGACCTGTCTGAGGAAATGTGTGTCAAGTAATGTACTTCAAAAGGCCTTTCTGCTGTGCTCTAATTCCTCATGTTCATATACAGGATTGAAGCAGTTGAGAGTTGAGAATCGTTATGGGTTTGGGAAAGAATAAGATCTTTAGTCGACGTGAAAACACAGACAATGCTATTGTGGTAAACTGCAGTATTAAAAATTCTGTAACTTTACAAAAGGTCTAAAAGAGTCAGTAGAATCAGGTGTGACTGGTAAACCATTCTTTTTCTGGTGGTATACATTTTGTTATTTTTCATTTATAAATGTATATCTATCCGCTCCAGGAGATACATTTTCCTGCCACTGGAATGAATATGCAGGTTTTTCTGCATATCATTAATAATGTGTTTGTTGTAGAACATGTCTTCCACAGTGGCCGACATTGAAAAATGATTTGAGTGAAAGCCATTTCCTTCTGTAAATGAGTGTCCTATGTCTGTGTGGTAAGGCAGGGCAACTTGGCCATTGTATTTTATATTCTGTACCATTGCAAGTTGAAATCAAGCTTCACACACACACACACACACACACACACACACACACACACACACACACACACACACACACAGACAGACACACACACACACACTAACTACGTAGATCTTCTTTAGTTACATCTGAGCTTCCAGTGAACATAATTCATATTTATGCATTATATTTAGCACACGGGGAACATGTGCAAACTCAGTTGATGAGAAATAAAGGATATAATGTAAGTAACTAATTCATTTTTCACCTAATTAAATCTCTCCTCACTTTCAGGCAGAAAGCCTTAATCTATGTCACAGTGAAAGCCACATGCAGACAGTGGCCAATAGCCGCTCTCTCCGGTTTCGTAATAGGGACCCGCTCTGCCCTAGTCCAGCCAGTCTGGTACTCGCTCTGGGTTTTGTTTCTATCTCGGTTGTAGTGCATTCTGATTGTTGCTCGTTGTTGACATTTGCCTGCCTCTGGTTCCGAGTGGATTTACGTTTGGTGTTTGGTGTCCACAAGCCTCTGTTGTTTATCTCTTCCTCCTTGTGTCGCCTATAGTCGGTAGCGGTTGGTTGTTGTCAGGTGTCATTGGTCTGTCGTCCGACTTGTCCTGTGTTTACCTTGTGGTGCGTGCTCCACCGCTGGCGTCTTCCCTGCCTGGCGGCTCCTATCCACAGCCCAAGCCATTCTTGCTGTTGGTTGTGGTTACCACAATTTACTTCGCTCCTACCACATTGTCGCCAGTAATTGCAGTAGTCATTTTCAACATCTTCTCAACCATCTTTGAAACATTTGTACCACTTGTAAACTCTTGTACTCGTAGTAGAGTTGCCAAAAGCCACATTCGATGTTTCCAATGCGATACTGCACTTTGTTCCATTTTTAAACAAAATTTTATTTAGAATCTTAGATCCATCTTTTTCGAAAGTAAAAATTCTCTGAGCACTCAAAAACAAAGACCTCCTTTTCCACTGTCAACAATGAACTAAATACTGAAAATAGATGTAAATATATGTACGGTACATCAGGAACACGTGTACTAACAAGAAAAGAACAAAAATGTATACAGCCGACAGAATTAAATTCCTGTAACTTTTTGATCACACCTCGTATGCAGTGTCTGGAAAAAGGAAATAAAGCACCCATAACAGTGTAACTTTGTACAAGTACAAACTATTAGCGGGCATGTAAACAATTAGAGCAGTGGTTCTCAGCAAAAGTAGAAAGGCCACTAGTGTTGATGGTGGAGGGTATACAAGAGGTGTGAGCACCATCGGGTAGACTACTGATGAGAGGTGTCACATTGTGTTCAGTGTTGAATCACGGTTCTGCACTATCCCCGATGACCACTGTCAGCACGTGTGGCGGCAGCTTGGGGGACATTCCATTCTTCCAGTGTTTTGGAAAGGCACAGTATGGCCAGCAAATGGTTATGAATGTAGGTTGCAGTTGATAGTGATTGAGGGAACTGTGACGGAACAACAATCTTTCAGATGTCGATAATCCTTGTGTTACATCTTGTATGACAGTATCGTGATGTTATTTCCAACACAACAGTGCTCATCCACATAGTGACATGTGTATGTATCAATTGTATGCATGGTATTAGCTGCTCCCATAGTCAGCAAAATCCTTAGATATATTCCCTGCAGAGCATATGTGGCACGAGCTTGGACGTAAACTCTGCCCCAGTGTCAGTATCCAGAATATTGTGGACCATTACAACAGTTTGAGGCCAGCTTGCCCGAGGAAGGAATCTAGTGGCCTTATGACACCCTCCCAAACAAACAAGTGTATGCAAGAAGGGCAATTGGGTGCATGTCATATTGATAAGTGAGCTCATACTGCCAAGTTCTTTGTAAATCTGACTCAATTTTGTAATCACTAAAGTAACATCACATACCGACTGAACCCATGGCATTTCTTTTCTTTCTGTGAATTTCAATTTCTTAGCCGGGCAGTGTTTATGAACATCTTGGGCTGAAAGAAAATTAGCATGATATAGAGACGTAAAACTATTAGAGACGTAATGAAATGTAAAAGTGTCACTAAAAACACATTTAAAGTGAAAAAGCCTGAAAAAACACCAAGTTGTGTGTCCAGAAAATCTGTATCACAATGGGTTAACAGTGAGCAGCAACTGCAACCAAATGGGAAAAATATCTTCTTCCGACCCAGGATGTTGTAGCAGATTTTCTGCAACTTCACATTCCTAATGCTTCTGTATATTTTTTCCTGTTTCTACAAAGTCCATTCCTGGCAACTATAATTTAAAATGATCCAAGTCACTGTCCTTCCTCTTTGTATACTAAGGTGTCTGTCTGTAAATAATTTACTCTTATTTCTGAAGGCTTGGGCATTCCAATTCTTCTCTTAATATCCACTAGCTTTTGCCCTCAACTATGTTGGCACGGATCTTGAACCTGCATGAATTTTGAGTAGCCCTGAAACTTATTATCCATGGGAAAAATTGATATAAAGAACTGAAAGTGAAGTTGTCAAAACGATCCAATGGTAAAGAATTGATATGTTTGTAAGCACAGATACAGATATTTGAAGTATAAAATAGCAAAACGCCTGGATAGGGGAACAAGCTGGTGGCGTATTTAATGAAAATACAAAAAATTAAAGAATCTGTAGTTACAAATAAGTCAGTTCTTTACTGTTGCACCCTTTTGACAGTGTCACCTTCAGTCTTTTATATCTGTTTTTCTTGCTAATAAGCTTCTGGATATTTATGAACATTCATGTCAATGAAGTCGTTTGCTTAATAAGCTTATCAGTGACAATAGTTACAGTAATTTGTGAATGAATTCAAGAATGTCTGTGGGTAATGGAATTAAACTGTTAACATTAGTAATATTTTGGAAAGTTTCATCATCATAACACTATTTACTACTTTTTACTGATTTTTCTCATTTCTGGTCCTGGTTTGTTTCGTTAAGTTTTATAAAACTTCCACTGTCCCGATGTTTTTTTCTTCCAGAATAATGAAATGATGCTTATATGAAACTGAGTTGATCCACATAAAGCACTTGCAGTCCCTTGCAGGCCTGCATACAATAAAAAGTATTTAATAATGCATTTTTTGTAATCAGTTCAGCATGCATCTCTGTATACATAACCTGTCAGTAGCTGCCCACAGAGTTATTTTTAATTTTCCTGTAATTTAATAACATAAAACATGATAAATAGATGTAAAAACTTTTTATAATATGGAAAAATGCCTGTACACCATTATTATTTGCAGTATGTAGATAGTCACAGGATATGTGATGCATTCCCTTATGGATCTGAGTTACTGGGTACACATTTGTTTCCATACTATTCGGGCCCACATAGTTAAATGTACAGTTCAGTTTATCATGTTTTATAGATAATTTCACTTCAAAATTTCTCTGAGGGTTGAAATGCTTTTATAAATATGTAATGTTGAATCATTGGCTGTTGTCAGCTTAGCATATAATTTTAATGGTCTGTTATCCATTCTGGATCTTTCTGAACTCATCAGCTGTGAACAAATGTTGATTAAGAATGCAACCAACCATGAGTACTTCTAAAAGTATTTATTTAAATGCCATTACCAGTCTCAAGCTATTATGTCTGTCTACAGGTTTTTATTTTATTTACTTACTTTTTTTAAGTAATTGCAACAATGTGCTAATATACGTGTATTTGATAAAATATAAAATGAAATACTTACATACCCTCGATTTGTTTTGTCGGTATCATTTAGGCTTTCTTTGGTCCTTAAGCATTTTCAGCATGACACACGAAGAGTTAAGAATTATAGACAATGCACTTATTCTAAACAATCCACTGTGTTGTGCACACACTTCACAGTATTTTTCATCAGTTGCAGCCTTTGACAAGTACTTCACATGTAATGATTTTGCTTACAGTGAAAAGTCTATCCACTGACCAACGATATCACTCATTTCTCAACAAGGAAACATCTCATCTACTGTATGTTAAGTAAAGAATGTGTGGACGATACAAATCTAAATAACAGAAAAATGCTTTGTCCAGAAAAGTGCACTTCTTACAAGTGAGGAACTCTAATTGTAGCATGTCATAGGAGAAATTAACAAGAAGATTTATCAGGCTACTCTCGAGAAGCAATGGCATGTGTTTTGATTTTGGTCCCTGACAATATTCTTCAATGGATGTTAAGTTGGGCAGCTAGTGGAATAAGGATACCCTTGTTCAGAGTCCTAACACAGACCAATCATGTTTAATTTGTGTGAAAAGTGCAATGAACATTTTCAGGATTGTTTGTTAGCCAGCTGTAGTTGCTCATTTAGAATTTACTGAGATGAATTGAAGGTGTGAATGCATATTTCTAGTTATTTTAAGGTACCCATTTTCCTCCATAAGTTAGTTGTATATTTTGTTTGTAGATTATCTTTAGTGTTTGAAATGCTGTATCTATATTGAGCCATGTGAGTGGCAGTTGCAGATGTAGTTAAATGTTTTTAGTCTAAAAGCATCCTTTTATTTAAGATATCTTGAAGTTGCTGCCAGTCAGACCAAGATAAAATCTGATGCAATTGTCACAATCAGTACTGTGTACTCCTCAGTTTTTAGAGATCCAGCCCAATGGTTTTGGTTTTATGTACTATGTTATGTTGCAGTATTTAGTGTGCATCTATGGGCTTAAAGTCGAAATTGTGCAGAAAATATTAGTAAGTTACTTTATTCAACCATAGAATGTTTATGAAATATTACATATGTCATGTTAATTGAAAGAGGAAACAGTATTTTAATTAACTAATCCATACATACAGCAATAACATCTTTTACAGTTGTAGATGATGATGATCTGCTGTTAATTTTGAAGTGTTTTGTACAATTTTTTATACACATTGCCAAACAAGTTTACAATTTATGTAAAAAAAAAAAAATACAGTTTGTGTCGGATAAATACACACTGGGTGAGCAAATATTTGTAGTTTGGGCACTGCATTTCAGCTGTCTTAAGTACCTTGACAATACTTTTAGCATCCCCTTGTATTCTTTGTGTTGTCTCTTTAGCCCATTTGAAAAAGCAGAGTCATCAGCTCACCACAATGTTAAGATGACAAAATTGGATGAAGTATGGAAATTACCCATCACAGACCCTGGGTGCAGAATTTCACATTATTTCTAATTAAATAATAATAATTTTTTCAATGCCTGCTTGATGTTACATAAATAATCATGGACTTTTTAGTATTAACTATTTGAGAGGTATGCTTCATTTTTTTTAATATTAGGGTTTTAATGCATTCAAAAAATTTATGGTGCAGTTTTATTCCTTTGTAGAAAATACTGGCTGTTGTTTTGTTTATCTTGAAACATGAGTCGGACAAAACTGACATTTACTCAGATCATGTGAATACAGCTGTTTGTGAGATAACTGCTTTGTTCTGTATAAGCCAAAAATATTGTTATTTAGTCTGATATTATGTAATTGCCCAAACTATGAGGTTTGTGGTGGGATTATTTGGGACAGAGATGCTACATATTAGTATGTTGTGCAAACAATAATGTAAAATGAATGACTTACAGAGGATGATGTGAAGTTTGCACTATGTGCATATTTAGACTGCTCAGCTATAACTGAAGTTGTATTTACCAAATGTTGAAAATTGATCTTCTACCTTAAACTTATAATTACCTTTGATGTTTACATTCTGTATGTAGCAAACATCACTATAGAAATCTGCCATTATGCTGCTTGTAAAAGTTGTAACTGCTTGATAGTAATTTGTCATGTTGACATAATGATTATTCCTTAATCTAGAATGTTTCTAGTTACGTAAGTACTTTTATTCATGTTATATAGTAACCTGTTTATACATTATGTATGTAAATGTTTATTGTTCGCTAGGAAACTTAAGTTTGGGTCAACACAATTCCAAACAGACAGTTATAATTTATGATAATAATTAAAATAGTTGATGCACAATTATCTTAAAATATTCAAAATTAAATGTAAACTTAGTAACATTCAGATTAATGTTTAAAGACATTCTTTCCTTTCATACTGTACACTGATTTCTGCAGGCATTTTTAAGTGTAAAGATGCCTTGCTGGTACCTGATACTTAATGCTGTAAATGTTAGCTGTGTTAGCTTCAGTTTTGCTTGGTTACTTTATATTTGTATGCATCATATAGGAGAAGTCAAAACAATACTACTTTTGTGTAAAACAAATGAGCTCTGTATTCGCATGTTAACAATACTATCAGAGCTAATGACATTCTGTGATAATCAGAAACGTCATTTCTATGATGTTTCTGGATGTAACAGCATAACTAGTGCTACGATGGGGCTGATTTGACGATGGGACTAGTGCTACAATGGGACTGGCGTGGAGATGAAAACATTCTTGAGTGGATGACCATCTCTGGGGTGCAAGAATTTCTCTTGATAGGTGTGCAGCCACCAGGATTACGCTCTGTTCCTAGCTGTACTGGACATTCCATATTTCTTAGACTCCTGGATCAATCTGTACTGCTATCACGCTGTCTACCACACCCTGTTCTTTGTACCTCCCTTTGCAGGTGCAGTGGGTAACATGTCACTTGTGAAGAGGCTTCAGTTTCCTTTCCAAGAGAAAATTGGTCCTACACAGACCCATCCTCACTCCACCCATGAACAACAGTTCTCAAATTTTATATGGATATGAATCTGTATGTGCATCAAAGCCCTTCTTATGCAGCACAAGACATGGGTAGCCAACATACGTTTGCGGCACTGTGAACTGTAACTTGACAGCTTACCACTACCTTATCCAAGACTGCCTCTAAAGTAGTGGCAATAAAGGCTGTGCATATGTGGCATGTACTTCTTTTTGAGAACATCCATCAAGGGTTTCAGAGTATTTAATTCTACAGCATCAAATGTGTCACAAAGTGCTCTTTGACCCAGTTAAGTTATAACATTATATAAATAACACACAGCACAGTGAACAGTATTAATGGCGATGATAACGATGTCGATGACATGAACAACTATTATAATAGTCTATTCACTGGACAGTAAATTTGTAATTATTTATTTATTCTGTTAGATAAGTTGATTGTTAATCAGTGCAATGATGACTGCATTACCACCTGAAGCAAGACTGCTTAATACAAATTTCTGCTTTATTCATTAAATTTTTGGTGTGCACATATGTTGCTGCAACAATAAAGTAAAATTAAATGATATGATTGAATTGTTCATTTGATGGAATTCTGTATTCATTTGGATGCTAAATACACCAGTGTATCATTTCTTTAATGCCTCATCTGAATCCTTGTCAGTATAGCCATTTTTATCTCGAATTTATGTATAGCATTGCCTAACACTTGTTTGTAATTTAGTTTTCAAAGTTATAATTGTAAAAAAAAAAGTTGTTTGTGTTTAATATGTTGTTTAAGTTTAGTATGTTGTTTCACTGTTAGTATGTTCTGAACATTAAAGAATATTACTAACTATCCTGAAATACATTATTAAAGTTATCCCCTACTGTCACTCGCAGTGTTTTTTGTAAGTCATTGTAATATGTTGACGCTGATTTACAATTTTATGGCCACTTACCATTATTTTGTTACTGATCTCTTATAAAAGCAAATTCTTGATTTATATACATCATCTATTTTTATATCTTTATTGCCTGTTGCGGAAAGTGGATGTTAACAATGTTGTTGGATTATAGTGTAAGCGGCTATGCCTTCACCCAGAAAGAAATAAAAATATGTTTGACATGTATAGGTATTTTAATTCATCTCCCTAAGGATATCTCACATATAACTTATTTCATCTCTGGCAGTGTTTATTAATTTGATGTGGTAGTCAGGAAGCAACCTCAAGATGTAAAACAAACTCTTGCAACATTTTTGTCCATAAAATTTGGAATTGGGAAGAAAGATAATGGTGGCAAGTGCTGTTATCAAATACACAACACTGAGATGGTTGTATCTGAGTGGTTATACACTACATTAGAACAGAATTTTCCAATAATCAAAATTTCTTTTGTGACAGCATTATGGGATAATTTTCTCCTATTCCCGCATGAGGGTGCACAGATAGCTTGAGCATTTGGGAGCTTCTTCCATACTCAGTTAAGAGAGTTAGCTCTGCCAGTAACACTGTGACAGTTTTTTACATACAGAGGATGACAGTGTGCGGTTCAACAGGCAGGTCCTGTCAATAACAGAGAAGCTGTTAAAAGCTTGATTTCTCCCTAAAACCTTAAGGGGCAAGTAAATCTGAAAAACATTTCTAAAAATTTCATAATCTTGTTCTGATTGTGTAGAAACAATTGTTACTCCTAAGTAACACTCGGACGCAATAAATAAGCCCTGTTGTGGTAAGTAAATTTACACTCGTATTTAGGGTACGCTAATTATCACATTCGTTTAGGGAGTGACTCTTTATCATGTTAAGGCACCATTTTCTAAATTTTAAGTGGTATGTAAAATCTTGTGGCTTTCGCAAACTGAAAAAGAGGAACTTGCAGTTTATTCCATGCCATCGACAGGAAAACTGTGAAGGCCTAATGATGTAAACAGAAAGGTATACTAGGGTTTAAAGTCCCATTCTTAATGATGCTTTCACCATGCTCTCCCAGAAAGTGGGTGGTCACAAGTGCATGGCATACTGTCTCATCTGTTCCAAAACACAAATATTAGGGTATGAGATTGATAACCATTTACCATTCATTGTTCCACAGTGAGAAATATTTATTGGATTTTTCAGATTGGTGCAACAGGTAAATCAAATATACTGGTGCCCGTTGAAATTTATTGCTTCAAAATACCTATAGAAACAACTGTGGGAGCTCTCACACAGAATCTTTGGTTTGTCATCTCTCTGTACCTATGTCTGGTTTAGGCAGCGCACGTTCCACATCTCCATTCAACAACCTGTAGTAGTATTCACGGAAATCCATAGGAAACCCACCATTCCATAGTAACACTCTTGTCTCTCATTTGCTGTGAATAGATCTTTAAATTTGCTGCTGCACTTTGTACTTTCTTGATGCAGTGGACCTGCTGTGCAGTTCCAATACTTCTGGCCATGTAATTTTATTTCTGTTAGCAGATGATTGAGGTTGTGTGTGTGTGTGTGTGTGTGTGTGTGTGTGTGTGTGTGTGAGAGAGAGAGAGAGAGAGAGAGAGAGAGAGAGAGAGAGAGAGAGAGAGAGAGAGAGAGAGAGAGAGAGAGAGAGAGAGAGACAGACAGACAGAGAGAGAGAGAGAGAGAGAGAGAGAGAGAGAGAGACAGAGAGAGAAGGATGTGTTAACGGTATTTTCAAATGACATGTAAGTTGTACATAGATGCTTTGGGAACTTGTATGGGAATCCCTGGAGAGAAAGCAATATTCTCTTTAAGGAACACTGTATAGAGAAATTTAGAGAACTGGCATCTAAAGCCGAATGCAGAATGATTCTACTGCCAGCAGCATACATTTTGCATATGAATTATAAAGATAAGCTATAAGATACTGGGGCTTACACAGACGCATATAGATATTCATTTCTACCTCACTCTTTATGCGAGTGGAAGAGGAAAGGGAATGACTAGTAGTGGTACAGGGTACATGCACACTACAGCTGCT
Organism: Schistocerca gregaria; assembly: GCF_023897955.1. Classification (NCBI taxonomy): domain Eukaryota; kingdom Metazoa; phylum Arthropoda; class Insecta; order Orthoptera; family Acrididae; genus Schistocerca; species Schistocerca gregaria. The sequence goes on along the minus strand of NW_026061986.1, from coordinate 389,901 downwards.
GGTGGAATATGTATGTAGGTGTGGCCAGGCTCATAACAGGAGCTCTCATTCAATCTTGCTGTGACAGAAAAGTTTCTGGATCATTGTCGCCAGTGTCCATTTTCTCCTCGAGTTCAAAGACACTGCCAAGCCATGACTTCAACCCACAGGTGGACCTCCACAGCAGGGTGGAAGCACAAACACTGCTGTGCCTTGCTGATCTTAATGAGTTAACTCCACTTTTCACAAATCTATACATACACGACAAAGGGCACACACGGTTGGTTGACCCACACTTACTGATTACTTAAAATATGTTTTTAACAATTACGAATGTCGTTCCTCGGCGTGAGAGATAATACATGCATTTCAAGCTCTTGTTAAGATTGATCACACTTATAACATTTCCAGTTAAGTGTAATAGTATGTAATTAATTCGTAAGGACATAGTTTATAACCATGTTTTGGTGGAAGTAGTTTAACTGTTCTTTACCATAGGGAGTCACATGCTGATGCTGGGCTCTGTACTGCACTACGTTACTTCAACTCTGATTTGTGACAGATATTAAATGGTGTCTCTGTACAGGTTGACTTGTCATTTTCCAGCTAAGTCTCTTTACTTTTGACTATTTTGGAGACTATGTCATTATTGTGACACAACATCACATTGCAGCTTAAGATATTTGTAGCACCAACATTTACAACTCAATTTTTGGACAGACACTGTGTACATATATTATTTTTGAGATGATATTGTCCCTTCTTTTATACCTCCATACAAAAATAGTATAGGTAATTTCCTCTATGTATCCACCTGACCCCAGGTAACACCATCCCTCCTATGGGTCCGTCTATGTCCCCCTCACTTCCATACATAAAATGGGGTTCACTGAACTTAAAAATTGAAACTATATCTCTTTCTGTGTCAAAAGTGTCTACATAGCATATTTAAGTTTTACTTGATACATGGGTTTCCTACTACTTTCCATTCTGTCACTCTTACTGTGCCTTTCACAGAGTCATACCTTCCCTCTATGTTATATTAACATATAATAATGTGCTTTCTCTGATACAAACTTAAGATTAACTACAGACTGTTCATTAAGACCTCATTTGCTGTTACACACGGAAATGTTGTTATCCAGTTTGTTCTTATCAATAGAGTTGTGCACCACTCATTTTGAAATCATGAAGTAGTACCGAGAATACAGAAGTTTCCTTTAATTTGTTACTTTTCCTCTCAACTACTTTGTCATATACTAGGTATATATGTGATACAGCAGCTTTTCACTTTCCACTGAGAACACATCTATCTTTTTGTTAATCCCAATTGAAAAAAACATTAAATTATCAAACTCAAAACCTTTATTTATTGTGTGTCAAACACCTTATGCCCAATTATGTAACATATGTATAACTATCAGCTTTTTCATACACTTTGACACGTATAAGGTTCACACACAAGTTAATAGCATTTTCGTTTCGCATGTTGCTACGGGTTTCTTTATCAATTGCCATTTTAATTTGTGGTTCACTGTTGCTATCTCAGTTTACATTTTTCCATTTGGAGATAGTGAGTGGAGCTGTGGACGCTAGAAAGTGGAGTGCCAAATGGAATAATCTGAACATTTTCTTCTTGAGTTCAGTAGAGGGGTGACAGCAGTGAAGGCAGCCAGAAACATCTGCACCATATGTGGGGATAATGCTATTCATCAGAGCACAGCAAGAATATGGTTTTCTCATTTAAAGGAGGACCATTTTCACATTAGTGACCCACTAAGTTCATAAAAATGCGAAGGCCTTCCTGAAGATCATGGAAAGATTAATCCACAGTGATGCATGCCAGTGTATTCAAGATCTGGGTCATTGATGATCATGATAATTCCACCACTGTGCAAATTTTGCATGCAACAGAAAGGTTACAAAATGAGGTGTATGAGTACCGCATGTCCGAAGTGAAAATCGCAAAAATCAGTTGGTGGCCATATCTATCTCTATTTGCTCATCATCAAGCGGCTCATGAAATACTGAACATTACAATTGTGGTGGGGTTAGGGGTCAAACCCGGGACTCCACATGGCAGACCAGAAGCTGGGACCCACCACACCGTATTTCGTCAGGAGGCCGAGCAAGTTCAAGAATTTTGAGAGGCAGTGCAGAGTGATACAGCAGTATTCAGTAACATTGCTTTATTCAGCTAATTTACAGTATTTGATGGTGAAGCGTAGTGTCAGCGTGCTGCCCGCCCGATGTCCTGCAAGTCCAGCCGGCTCAGCAGACTCCTGGTATGCCGATGCCACTGCTGTTGTTATCAAGGCTGCCTGCCAACGGAACTTGGCCGCCGCTCTCCCGGTCACCACCCAGCGATGAGTAGCGCCTTGCGACTTACTCCGCCCCATTAGGCCTGCTCTGCCTGACCAAGGGATGAAGGTGGATGTACTGGTCACCCGTGGCCCTCAGGCCACCGCTGCTCCCAACACATGACCTGATTCAAACCCACGCGCACCTAGATTCTGTGCTGAAATTTTCCGCTAATGGTATTATGAATTGCTTCCGCAAGATGTAACGGTCATTGCTGACATTTTCTGTCAACAGAAAAGATGTCTTGCTTATACAGTCTAAGAACAGCAACCAGGAAGTCCAAGTGAAGCAATACTGATCCATGAAAGAGCCTGCCTGCATTCCGTACAGTATTTTTTTGTCAGTCTAGCAAAAGTTGGGTTGGGAAGTCATGTCACACCCACCTTATTCACCTGATCTTGTGCCTCAGATTTGAGCCTTTTCCACTCTCTATCAAATAACTTTCATGGAACTTCCCTTTCAGATTAAAAAAGTGTTCTGAACATGACTCAATGAATTCTTCCCCAGAAAACCATGCCATTTACATTTCGCAGGATAGAAAATTTCCCCAATGTTTGCTGTCCATTGTAAGCACTGAAGGATGATATATTATTGTACGCTGAAGTCTCTGTTATGTTTATTAAACCTATTGAAAAAGTATGCAAACTAATGCACCAGCTACATACCTGTGTTGGGGCCTAGCGCAATGGTTATCATATAAACATGATGTAGAAGGTTGTTGGATCAAAAAACGACAAATGAAACTTTTTTACAATTTATAAATCCGATAAAAAAATTTGATTATTATTTTTATTCAATTAATTCGTTTACATGTAATTTTTGATATTATTGTTTGTTTTATTTACCCTTATTTTTCTTTCTGTCATTTTTTTTTCTCCTGGAATCTGCCTGTGTCACCTATAATGTGGAAATAATTGTTAATGTGTGTGTGTCCGTCTCGAGTTGCTTCATAGAGGTTAGCTTTAACCACCATAAACAAAGCAAGTGCGATTTTTAAATCTGCACAGATTGTTGATTGCTATTCTCTCTGATGCATTTCACATCATGGGGTTGTGGTTAGCTTAGGACACAAATTTGAATTCAGGGCTTTGTCTGACATGGTTGTCCTTTCTCACTTGGAATCAGCTGTCCATAGACCATCTCACATTTCCAACGTACCTGGCAGTGGCTGCCTCCGACATTACTCTGCATTAATTGGTGCATAGTAATGAAGTAAAACCAATTAATATTTCTACTTTGACAGTTCTCTGCAATTTATTGCATAATTTGGTAAACCATAGTGTTTTTTCTGACATGCTCTGGTGGTTTCCGGTGATTAAGGGTGTCAGTGTGGTACTGGTGTGCAAGACTCACACTCCCTCTTGGCTATCAAACTTACTTGGAGTTGTTTCGCCGATCATCTTTTCAGGATAGCCAGCTGTGATGTCCTGCACGACTTCTTCTCTGAATATAGGATGCTACATGGAGGAAATTTTTTATACTTTAAAATATTCTCGAGTGTACAGAGTTATTTTAAAACTCAATCTCACTGTATTTTCATCACACACAACAGTTTCTGACAGACCGGAAGGTTCCAAGCTTACAAAAAATGTTTTAGTTGTATGAAAACTATCACATTAATTTTTCCATAAATACAGTCTACAAATCTCAAAAAGTTTAACAAGACAACTGTCTAGACCTTACTTATTGATTCTTTCTCTTACATTCGTAATTGTCCCTTCTCTTCTTTCAACAACATTCAAATGTTCACACAGTAATGTTTCATGTCGCATGGAGTACGGCGCGTTTATTCCGACTACCTGCCCACGCCGATCATCCGTCCCATACACGTCCGTCCTGCACACACATAACTGTGGTGTAGTAGACACAGATCTACTCATCTCTAAAATAACGCGTGTTCAAGACGGTGGAAATACGAGGGTCTCTAGAATTTACTCCGAAATTCCTTAGACATTACAATGCCTTCCAGAATGCTGGAAGTTAGAAAAGTATAATTATTAAATTGTCATTACTTCAACACCCCCCCCCCCCCCCCAATCAATTTAATAATTTCCTAAATTGCCCATAAAATTCACTATCCCCAGCTTTTAACACAGTCTATTGAAACGTGCACTCTTAGCTACTTTTGGTAAAATATGGGCCATTTGTTCCTCGGAGCTAATGTATTGAACATTCAGATGGCCTTTGTTGTATAGCTCTTGTATAGAAAGGATTTCACATCCACATGCTTCAGTCATCTATGTTCCCACTTCCGTAATTGACAGATTCTTCAAGAAGATGCTTAAGCCATGGGGTGTCTGTCATAGCTGTCGACGAAGCTGGATATTCTGCTTCTATTTCATAGTGAAACTCATCTGTCTCCTTGTCACAAGAAACAGTATTTTCAAACAAAAAACTATAAGAAAGTGAAGAAGATAGAAGCTCTACAACATAACACAGTCAGAATCAACATAGCAGTAATAGCATTTAAAATTTCCTTTTTGTATCACAGGCCAACATCAAGTGTTCCTTTAATATATCAAAGAATTCATTTCAAAAATTTCTACTCTAATTCTGTTGGTTTATTTTGCTGTCTACTAAAATAGTTAAGTGATGCACTTCGTCTGGTCATAGCTGTCATTATATACATTGAAAAACACAGTAATTGTCCATCTGGTTTAAATTCATCCATTTGACCACAAGCATCTCCACTGCATTTGACTTCCATCGATGTTCTCAGTGTTTACAGTCTTCCATGTTGAATCTTTTCAATAAGTATTCAAGATGAACATAGTGACAAAGAAACATTTTGCCACTGTTGCTCTGCATATTTATTCTGAGGAATGATTTTGGTTCTCCGAGTTCTCACATTCGACATTTTAACTAGTTCTTAATGTAGGTGACTTTTTTTTTTACTATTACATCCAGCTGGAATATTATCTACATATGGAAGCAAATTGAGTATAATGATCATCAATGCTTTCAACATAGAGACATCTGCCAATTTTGGGTTGTCGAAACATGATTTCCTTCATAAAACTGTCAAAAGTTTTTTTTTTTTTTTTAGTTTGCATACAAGCCTTTTCTTAATCTTTACACCAGGTCTCAATGCAGGAATCAATTTTGTACATCTGTTTGTTCCATAAATGAATTATGTTCCTTCACCACACAAAGGAGCATTCTTAGTGTTGTGAATTGAGCAAGTGGAGTATAGTCATATCTCTTTCAATATTTCCAGACATGTCTATTTTTACTTTGAACATCCTCTTACTGTCAGTGATACTTTTATTTGCTGTAAGTGGTCCATAAGTCAAAGTTCCATTAGATGACTGAGAGTCCAATTTTTCCTTAATTTTTTTTTTCCATTCTTCTCCTACATCTCCTTCATGATGCCTTACCTGAACGTCTTCAGACTTCTGAGGTAAGTTTTCCCACGAATGTTTTTGCATTCAAGGGAAACACTGCATAATCCTTGAAAAATCTAAATTTTCTTGTTATTCTATTGCTTTTCCACAAAGTTTCTGCTCGCTTCCACTTCTTCTGACATCGTGGGCCTTGAGTTCCCTTCAACAGTTTGCACAAAATCAAGGACTTCAAAACAGAACTAACTTTGAGGAAACTGAAGAATGTTCTGAATTACATTGTTCACTTGAATGGTCTTCTTCAAGATCCAATCATCACTGCTTTCACCTTCAAATAGAAACATATCTTTTCCAAAAATTACATCTCTCCCAAATACAACCTTGTGTTGCTTGGCACACCATATTCTGTGGCTAATTAGACAGTTTCCAGTCACGAAACATTTTAATGGGATAGTTCCTTTTCAATACTTTCCTTGGAATGTGCCACTATGCAACACACCCAAAGTCATATTTGTTCAAATTTGGCTTTCTTCCATCCGATAGCATTTCTAGAATTTCTGCATCTAAAACTGAAGTATAACTATGGTTAATGATAAAAGTATCTGCCAGTAACTTTTGACTAAAATTGCTTTCAAACTTCGCGTCCAAAAATTGTGCAATGAGCCTTTTCAATGACAGTATGATTTAGTCGCTCTGCCACTCCATTTCGTAATTGACTTTGCAAATATACTCATGACCGTTGTCACTTTTTAATCTACTGATTTTCAGCAAATACATACTTTGGAAATACGAAGCAAGAATTGTTACCAATATTGTATCGACCACTGTGCCATACAGTTCAGTGAGCAGACACATGGGTATTATATACTGTAGGACTGAAAGTTTCGGAGTGTTTTTCTCGTGAGTGGCTAGCCATCTGGCCGTATGGCTGGGGCGTTGTAACTCTATGGGGTAGTGCTGCCAACACATGCCATCCCACTCTTAACTTCATTTCCCAACCCTCGCACTCCCCTTGTTAGTGTGTGTATATACACAATTGAATCATTTCTGTGAGCTGCAGCTATAGCTATCACACTTTTGAATTGAACCCGCTGAATTTTTAAAAACAAGCATCCTCCAGCCATTTATAGTTTATGCACTGACAATTAATTATTTAGTGAACCTGACACTAGAAGAGCACCTTTTAGTTTTAATTTGAAATTCCAGTCCACAAACTATGCTTTCAACATAAATTTCTCCAACCTTTATTCTTATTTGATTCACCAGTTTGTTCACATCCATCAAAGAACAGATTAATTAACTAAATATCCTGTTACCCTCAAATCTAGAAACCAATCCACTTTGCCACCTGGAAAATTTCCAGTAACAGCTGAGAAAGAAAGGTTACTTTCATTTCTGTTTATTTTTTGGAGAGATTTAGCTAAATTTGCAGAACTATACTTCTATGCGTTTGTGGCAATCTAACATTGTATTTTTCCCCAATAATGGCATTGTTTCCCACGTCTGTAACACATATATTGGGTTGATACATAAGTTTGTTGCGTTTTTCTGTACGTTTGAAAAACACAACAGATACACATACACACCCTACTCATCCATAATTATTCTCCTTCACTATTTACAACAGTCTGTCAATGCTGAGATAACTTTTTGATTCCATGACTGTAGACATCGAGTGGTTTTGAGGTGAAGAACTCGCCGAGCCATGGTAGGAGAACCTTTTGCATCCGGCAAAGCTTAGCTTGAAGTTTGTTCGATAGGGAGCAGGAAAAACTGAGGGTGCAAGATCAGTTGAATAAGGTGAGTGCAGAATGACCTCCCAACCCAACTCTAGTATAAAGTTTTTGGTCAGTCTAGCAGAATGGGCGCGGGCGTTATCGTGGAGTAGCATCACTTTTCGCAGTCTGCCTGGTCGTTGTCCTCAAATTGCGTCCACAAGATGTCTCAGTTACTGACAATAAATATCATCAGTGATGGTTACATCTCAGGGAAGCAATCTGTACTACACCACACCATCACTGTTCAACTAGATGCATAATATTATGGATGCATGCAGGCTTTTATATGGGGAGTTGCTGCTTTGTTTGGGGGCAACCATTCTTTTCTTTTCCTTATGATCTTAGGATAAAGACACCATTTCTTGTCACCTATAAGGCTATAACGATACAAGTTAGGAATGGTCAACGTTGCTTTCAAGCAAATTAATCACGAACAATGAGAAAAGCACATACATTCACCTGCTGATTTATGTGTTTTCGGCTTAGAGCATGTGGTAAATTTTTTCAAACTTCTCCATTGCATGCAAATGTCGCACAATGGTAGAATGATCACAGTTAATAACATTTGCCAGTTCTCGAGTTTGCTGACATTGATTATTGTGGGTTAATGTGTTTAAACAATCTTTATGAAACTTCGACTGTCTTCCTGAATGTGCTGAATCACTTATGTCAAAATGATCCTTCTTAAAACGAGAAAACCGCATTCTTGCCATGATCTGTCTCATGGAATTATCCCCCTCCCACATGTGGCGTGAATGTTTCTGACTGCCTCCGTAGCTGTCATTCCTATTGAACTGTAATAGAAGAATACATCAGAAATGTTTAGATTTCTCCACTAGGCACTCCATTTTCTAGTGTCCAAACCTCCACTCATTATCTCTATACTTCAAAATGACAATATGTGAACTCATATAGCAACAGTGAACTACAAAGTAAAAAATGACAACTCCTAGCATCCACAGTATCAACCAAAATCTTATTTTTAGACAAAGCTTTGGCTGCATCATACATAGCTTGAGACTTGGTTGTCTCTGAATACATCATTTTACCTTTCTGTCAGATGCTGTCGACGATGGCAATTCATTTACTGTCCAGTTGTTACCTTTAGAATTATTAAGTTTTGCTTCTTTGTCTAGTAATCTACCCTTTAAGAAATCCGGTTCCAATTCCTCACTTGAGAAGGTATTCAGAGCAGTAACAACTACTTATGATTCTGGTGGAATTGTTTGTAAGTAACCGCATACTATATCAGTTCCTCCAATATTATCATCCGATCCTTCAAATTACCCATTAACTTACGAAACTCCAAAAAATTAATTTCAAGAGTTATTGTCATTTGCAGTAAACTTTAAAGGCCGTTCTTAATAAAAGCCATACCTTTCAGCTCAAATGTTTGAATTAATGTATTTCTTATTTTTGGTGTAGGCCTACTCCAAGCAACTTTGTGAAATTCTTTGGATTACTTGAGACTTACACTTCTTATCGGTTTTGCCATTCAGCTGTCTCAGCCATGTCCATGTATCTCTTTCAGACAAAACTCACTTCCAGCTCACATAGAAGTATTTCAGTCCTAAATTTTCAGTTGCTAAAGTTCTACCCATTAAACAACAGTACCTTGTATTCCTCCTCTTCTTGAGCCATGACTCTAAATTAGGTACTGGATTAATTTTTTCCACCTTTATTTGTTGTACTGTAACACCTGGCACCTGGGTCCATGACCACTTGATAAGAAAATAACACTTATTTAGGATAAATAATTTCAACTCGTTACTTCACACAATTTACAATTACAACCACGGGACAACAATGAAGACAAAATACAAACAGAGCGAAGAAACACAGAAAAAACACATAAAAAAGACAAAGAGAAAATAACTCAAAGGATTATTATTACATTATCATCATTTAAACACACTTTGTATTAGATAGGAAACTCCATGTCCAAACAATGAACAATGGCACCATTTAACCAAGATACAGAACAGCCTGCCACCACAAGTAAAAAACATAGCCTTGATATTAGAAATCTGAAATCATTAACTGATCATTGCTCTGAATTGTGTGAATTTTTGGTCCATATGTGTACAGTGAAATATCAAACAAGCTGCAAGTGCATGAATGATTTTTATAAAATTTATAATCACTGTGAATGAGACTTTTATACAATGTGTAGCTATCTCCATACTGTTGTCTTTGTCCATGTTTGTACTGTATTGTAACACTCTTTTGGTCTCCTTCAACTATTATTTATGCTACTTGTCAACTCAGATTATACAACCTGGGTCCAGCAAAAATTGTCATTTTAACAGCCCTGGACATCTGCTGCCGTTTAGGTTATGGAATCTTCTTCTTGATACAGTTATGAAGTGTAGTGGCATGACCGAGAGGGAATTTGTTCTCGCTTGATATGGCTAATAACTATATGACATTGTTTGTCGTCTATCTTGATATATACACTCCTGGAAATTGAAATAAGAATACCATGAATTCATTGTCCCAGGAAGGGGAAACTTTATTGACTCATTCCTGGGGTCAGATACATCACATGGTCACACTGACAGAACCACAGGCACATAGACACAGGCTACAGAGCATGCACAATGTCGGCACTAGTACAGTGTATATCCACCTTTCACATCAATGCAGGCTGCTATTCTTCCATGGAGACAATCGTAGAGATGCTGGATGTAGTCCTGTGGAACGGCTTGCCATGCCATTTCCACCTGGCGCCTCAGTTGAACCAGCGTTCGTGCAGGACGTGCAACCGTGTGAGATGACGCTTCATCCAGTGCCAAACATGCTCAATGGGGGACAGATCCGGAGATCTTGCTGGCCAGGATAGTTGACTTACACCTTCTAGAGCATGTTGGGTGGCACGGGATACATGCGGACGTGCATTCTCCTGTTGGAACAGCAAGTTCCCTAGGAATGGTAGAATGATGGGTTCGATGACGGTTTGGATGTACCGTGCACTATTCAGTGTCCCCTCGACGATCACCAGAGGTGTACAGCCAGTGTAAGAGATCGCTCCCCACACCATGATGCCGGGTGTTGGCCCTGTGTGCCTCGGTCGTATGCAGTCCTGATTGTGGCGCTCACCTGCACGGCGCCAAACACGCATACGACCATCATTGGCACCAAGGCAGAAGCGACTCTCATCGCTGAAGATGACACGTCTCCATTCGTCCCTCCATTCACGCCTGTCGCGACACCACTGGAGGTACGATGCACGATGTTGGGGCGTGTCCGGAGCAAGTATGGTTGGCCTGACACATCAGTGTCAATGTGTTCTTTTTTCCATTTCCAGGAGTGTATATAAGGCTGTAAAAATGAATTTTACTGCAGATGTTTTCCCCAGTATTCAGTAAATCAGTATCTCCTGGCGTAATGGTGTACATTAGAGGTGACAAGAAAATAACATAACTGATAGAAGTAACTGATTATTGAGGAGTAGCAGTTACTGTGATAAGGGCTCATCTGATACTAGCAGTTACTTAAATAACAGTGTTTGCCGCCACCTGTTTACAGAAGATCATACTATGCTTTCACGTCAACTAATCTGAGATCTGGCTATGATAGAGAGGGATATATCATCTGGAAGAGGTTCTACATGTCATGGAAATAACAGAGACTATGCGCCATCTATTGATACAACTATGTGTTATTTTGTGCGCTCTCACTACTTTCAGCACAAAAATTAAATAAAGTTAATGTCAGAGTGGTTGCTGATAGGAGCAAACTTAAAGGTATTGTACATGTACTAGAGTTCCCTTGGGTCATTAGTTTGGGCAGTTAGTACAAATAAAGCAATTGGAGCGACAATGGAAATAACTGTCAGAGGTTGTTATTTTTCTCTAGCTGTTATTATTCTCTCTAAGTTTCATTCTCTGACACTTAACACGCTACCACTACAGGTAACCCAGTGACATTTCCGGCGAGAATAGTTACTGGAGTGAGGAAAATATTTTTGTACCGCTATGGAAATAACTATCTAGAACCCCCAGTGTCCAGCAGTTGACAACTAATGGGATTCTGTTCTTTCCATTTCTTGTAGTTCCTGTAACAGTTGACCTTCTATCTGGCCTTTGGTTGTGTTAGAGGGTATTGTTAATAGTTTTAACACGCGATCTAGTGTTGAAATATTTGAGCATTGTAGGTGATCTAAAAATGGAAAATAGTGGAGTACCTTCTCAAAGAACACCATAGCCCCAATGCCTAGTGGCACCATTATGATGAAAAAACGCTGGTGCTGTATGTAATTAGTGTGTCTTATCAACTTGAGTACAAAAAACTTGTGTAATTTCATAAAACTTGTCTTTGTGGCTTTACTAAGAAAAATGAGCTTTCTCAATTTGTACATATACACTGCAAATGGACTTTTTTTATTTAATTGATTATTGGCTACTGATTTTGAATCATTTTCCACATAGTATTGAGCATATCAGTTTTATACAGGGAAATTGTACAATGGAATATTTACACTTCACACACAAGTATGGAAAATTAACCATTTGATCCCAGCATAGATGGAATGAGTACAGGTATGCTTACAACAATAGTCAGATCAGGTACTTTGTCAGGAGCATTCAAATAAAAATATAGATTTACTTATATTAGGGTCTTCTTGTACTTGGGCATTCTACATGAAATTTTTTGAATAATATATGCTCTTTCTGTTTTGAAAGAGGCCAAGGGACTTCATTTTGGCCCTTTGGCCCTTTATTTTAAGTGCTCATCTATCTCGTTCATGAATTAGTATAATACATATTCAAATAATGGAAAATCCAGGATAGAATGTAACAATATTACGAGAAAGAAAGCTGCTACTCACTATCTAGCAGAGATGCTGTGTCGCTGATACACACAACAACGACTCTCACAATTCACACACACACACACACACACACAGACACACACACACTTACACATAGCAACATTGCATGATGGGAGTGGCAACTGGGTGGGGGTATGGAGGATACTGGGGCAGGGAGGGAGGGTGGGTAGTGATGTAGAGTAAAGTGCTGGAGGTTAGACCACGGGCAGGGGAGAGGTGGGGAGGGGAGCAGAAGTAGCAGAAATGGAGGGAAATAAAAAGACTGGGTGTGGTGGTGGAATAATGGCTGCATAGTGCTGGAACGGGTGCAGGGAAGGTGTGGGATGGATGAGAACAGTGACTAATGAAGGTTGAGACCAGAAGGGTTATAGAAATATCGGATGTATTGCAGGGAAAGTTCTCACCTGCACAATTCAGAAAAGCTGGTGTTGGTGGGTGCCCATAGCCATACCCTGAATTTGTTTGTGGGTAATGCCTCCAAAGCAGAAGAAATTGTGTGTGAGGATAAACTTGTCATGGTGACTAGATTGTTGGTTTTGAATCTGTCAATCTTTGGGAAAGGGAGTGTTCAATAACAGGAAGGCTATGGGCATTAGGAACATTAATGTACAGGGAGGTGGCACCAATAGTGACAAGCATGGCACTTTGTGGTAAAGAGTCAGGAACTGTGGAGAGTCAGTGAAGGAAATTGTTCAAATGCCTCTGAGCACTACGGGACTTAACTTCTGAGGTCATAAGTCCCCCAGAATTTAGAACTACTTAAACCTAACTAACCTAATGACATCACACATATCCATGCCCGAGGCAAGATTCGGTCCTTCAACTATAGCGGTCGCGCGGTTTCAGACTGTAGTGCTTAGAACCACTCGGCCACTCTGGCTGTCTGGAGGGAATGGTTGGTATCTTTTAAATAGGAAGGTATGTTAGGGGTAATAGATTGTAGGGGTTGGTCTATGAGAGCAGCAATTCTCTCAGTAACTGGCCACAATGGGGCGTCTTGGGTGACTAGGTTTATGGACTTTAGGAATCATGTAGAAGGTAGGATTTATTAGTGGAGTGAGAGAGGTGAGCCGAGGCATGGACTCCAGGGAGAGGGTCTGAGGTGGGCATAAGGATTTGAGTAGTGAATGGAGATCTTGCTGGATTACTGGAATGGGGTCGCTGTGGCAAGGTTTGTAGATAGAAGTATCTGACAGCCAGAAGAGTCCTACTGCCAGGTAATCCTTGCAGTTAAAAACAACAGTGGTGGAGCCTTTGTCCACAGGTAGGATTAGAAGGTCAGGATCAGTTCTTATGTGGTGGACTGCAGCTATTTCTGCAGATGTAAGGTTAGAATGCATGTTGAGGGATTTGGGGAAAGATAGTGAGGCAACTGTTTATGCCATGCTCTGGCAGTTTCCGGTGATTAAGGGTGTCAGTGTGGTACTGGTGTGCAAGACTCACACTCCCTCTTGGCTATCGAACTTACTTGGAGTTGCTTCTCCGATCTTCTTTTCAGGATAGCCAGCTGTGATGTCCTGCACAACTTCTTCTCCCAAGATAAGATGCTACTTTGGAGGAAACGTTTTATACTTTTAAAATAACTCCGTACACTCGAGAATATTTTGAACTCAATCTCACTGTATTTTTATCACACATAACACTTTTCATACAACTAAAACATTTTTCCCCTCATGAACCATGGACCTTGCCGTTGATGGGGAGGCTTGCGTGCCTCAGCGATACAGATGGCCGTACCGTAGGTGTAACCACAACGAGGGGTATCTGTTGAGAGGCCAGACAAACATGTGGTTCCTGAAGAGGGGCAGCAGCTTTTTCAGTAGTTGCAGGGGCAACAGTCTGGATGATTGACTGATCTGGCCTTGCAACATTAACCAAAACGGCCTTGTTGTGCTGGTACTGGGAAAGGCTGAATGCAAGGGGAAATTACAGCCGTAATTTCTCCTGAGGACATGCAGCTTTACTGTATGATTAAATGATAATGGCGTCCTCTTGGGTAAAATATTCTGGAGGTAAAATAGTCCGCCATTTGTATCTCCAGGCAGGGACTACTCAGGAGGACGTCATTATTAGGAGAAAGAAAACGGATCGGAGCATGGAATGTTAGATCCCTCAATCGGGCAGGTAGGTTAGAAAATTTAAAAAGGGAAATGGATAGGTTAAAGTTAGATATAGTGGGAATTAGTGAAGTTCTGTGCAGGAGGAACAAGATTTTTGGTCAGGTGAATATAGGGCTATAAATACAAAATCAAATAGCGGTAATGCAGGAGTAGGTTTAATAATGAATAAAAAAATAGGAGTGTGGGTAAGCTACTACAACCAGCATAGTGAACGCATTATTGTGGCCAAGATAGACACAAAGCCCATGCCTACTAGAGTAGTATAATTTATATGCCAACTAGCTTTGCAGATGATGAAGAAATTGATGAAATGTATGATGAGATAAAAGAAATTATTCAGGTAGTGAAGGGAGACGAAAATGTAATAGTCATTGGTGACTGGAATTCGTCAGTAGGAAAAGGGAGAGAAGGAAACATAGTGGGTGAATATGGATTGGGGCTAAGAAATGAAAGAGGAAGCTGTCTGGTAGAATTTTGCACAGAGCATAACTTAATCATAGCTAACACTTGGTTGAAGAATCATAAAAGAAGGTTGTATACATGGAAGAATCCTGGAGATACTAAAAGGTATCAGATAGATTATTTAATGGTAAGACAGAGATTAAGGAATCAAGTTTTTAATTGTAGTAGATTTCCAGGGGCAGATGTGGACACTGGCCATAATCTATTGGTTATGACCTGTAGATTAAAACTGAAGAAACTGCAAAAAGGTGGGAATTTAAGGACATGGGATCTGGATAAGCTGAAAGAACCATAGGTTGTACCGAGTTTGAAGGAGAGCATAAGGGAACAATTGGCAGGAATGGGGGAAAGAAACACAGCAAAAGAAGAATGGGTAGCTCTGAGGGATGTAGTATTGAAGGCAGCAGAGGATAAAGTAAGTAAAATGACGAGAGCTGCTAGAAATCCTTGGGTAACAGAAGAAATATTGAATTTAATTGATAAAAATGCAGTAAATGACGGAGGCAAAAAGGAATACAAAAGGTCTCAAAAATGAGATTGACAGGAAGTGAAAATGGCTAAGCAGGGATGGCTAGAGGGCAAATGTAAGGATGTAGAGGCTTATCTCACTAGGGGTAAGATAGATATTGCCTACAGGAAAATTAAAGAGACCTTTGGAAAAAAGAGAACCACTTGTATGAAGATCAAGAGCTCAGATGGAAACCCAGTTTTAAGCAAAGAAGGAAAGGCAGAAAGATGGAAGGAGTATATAGAGGGTCTATACAACGGCGATGTACTTGAGGACAATATTATGGAAATGGAAGAGGATGTAGATGAAGATGAAATGGGAGATAAGATACTGCTTGAAGAATGTGACAGAGCACTGAAAGACCTGAGTCGAAACAAGGCCCCAGGAGTAGACAACATTCCATTAGAACTACTGACAGCCTTGGTAGAGCCAGTCATGACAAAACTCTACCAGCTGGTGAGCAAGATATATGAGACAGGCGTAATACCCTCAGACTAAATAAAGAATACAATAATTCCAATCCCAAAGAAAGCAGGTGCTGACAGATGTGAAAATTACCTAACTATCAGTTTAATAAGTCACAGCTGCAAAATACTAACGCGCATTCTTAACAGACGAATGGAAAAACTGGTAAATGCGGACTTCAGGGAGGATCAGTTTGGATTCCGTAGAAATGTTGGAACACGTGAGGCAGTACTGACCTTATGACTTATCTTAGAAGAAAGATTAAGAAAAGGCAAACCTACGTTTCTAGCATTTGTAGACTTGGAGAAAGCTTTTGACAATGTTGACTGGAATACTCTCTTTCAAATTCTGAAGGTGGCAGGGATAAAATACAGAGAGCGAGAGGCTATTTACAATTTGTACATAAACTAGATGGCAGTCATAAGAGTCGAGGGGCATGAAAGGGAAGCAGTGGTTGGGAAAGGAGTGAGACAGGGTTGTAGCCTCTCCCCGATGTTATTTAATCTGTATATTGAGCAAGCAGTAAAGGAAACAAAAGAAAAATTCGGAGTAGGTATTAAAATTCATGGAGAAGAAGTAAAAACTTTGAGGTTCGCCGATGACATTGTAATTCTGTCAGAGACAGCAAAGGACCTGGAAGAGCAGTTGAACGGAATGGACAGTGTCTTGAAAGGAGGATATAAGACGAACATCAACAAAAGCAAAACGAGGATAATGGAATGTAGTCAAATTAAATCGGGTGATGCTGAGGGAATTAGATTAGGAAATGAGACGCTTAAAGTAGTAAAGGAGTTTTGCTATTTAGGAAGTAAAATAACAGATGATGTTCGAAGTAGAGCGGATATAAAATGTAGACTGGCAATGGCAAGGTAACCATTTCTGAAGAAGAGAAATTTGTTAACATTGAGTATAGATTTATGTATCAGGAAATCGTTTCTGAAAGTATGGAGTGTAGTCATGTATGGAAGTGAAACATGTATGATAAATAGTTTGGACAAGAATAGAATAGAATCTTTCGAAATGTGGTGCTACAGAAGAATGCTAAAAATAAGGTGGATAGATTACGTACCTAATGAGGAGGTATTGAATAGAATTGGGGAAAAGAGCAATTTGTAGCACAACTTAACTAGAAGAAGGGATCCGTTGGTAGGACATGTTTTGAGGCATCAACGGATCACAAATTTAGCATTTGAGGGCAGCGTGGATGGTAAAAATCGTAGAGGGAGACCAAGATGTGAATACACTAAGCAGATTCAGAAGGACGTAGGTTTCAGTAGGATCTGGGAGATGAAGAAGCTTGCACAGGACAGAGTAGCGTGGAGAGCTGCAGCAAACCAATCTCAGGACTGAAGACCACAACAACAACAACAACAAAACATTTTTCGCAAGCTCGGAACCTTCTGGTCCGTCAGAAACTATCACATTCATTTTTCCATAAATACAGTCTACAAATCTCACAAAATTTAACAAGACAACCGTCTGGACCTTACAAAAGTAAGAGAAAGAATGAATAAGTAATTGTTCCTTCTTCTCTTTCAACAACATTCAAATATTCACAAATAATGTTTGACATCGCACTGAGACGGCGCGTTTGTTCCTTGAGCTGGACGTGTAACTCCTTACAAATGGAAGGCCTCAGACATGGCCAACCGATTCGGCTCAAATTTGGCAGGTCGCTTGTGTACAACTTAAAACGGAGGAATCTAAGATATTTTAGGTCAACACCGCCGCGTTATTGAAAAAATCACCCCTAAAAGTTATGAAGAGCAATCGACTCAAAATTGGCGGGATCGATAGATAACTGTAAACAGAGCATTTTTCATCATCAGCTATGGTATCCGAAAACGCATACTATTCCAGAAATCGAGGAAAGAAAGTTTTACAACTGTCGCTTCTGTTCCAACTTTTTAAACGGTTTTTGCCGACAGCACTGAAAGCGCAACAGCCAAGGTAATTGGCTGGGAATCTGAGAACCCGGGTTCGAATCGCGAGGAAACCCAGTGGATGTTATTATTTTCCTTTGTACTTTTCCATATCTCAATTGATAGGAATAGGAGGGTTAATAAGGTAAGTAAATCTATAAGGAACGATAAAAATAAGGTAGGTAAATAAATTTCTGAAACTTCTTGGGGTAGTAAACATCTAAAATGTTACTCCAGGTCACTTTAGAATGGCTCTTCCAGTCACTGTTACGTGTCCTCATTTTTCGTCGAACAACTAGATGGGTGGTACTTGTCACATAAAAATTTGAAACAAATATACTCACGGCACCAAGAACATCTAATGAATGCAATCTTTCGAAAGCTACACTGTTCCTTCCCAAGAGTAGGCGGAAAACAAACTTGGTTTACATTTAAAAATGTCTTTTTCGGGAATTAATTTTGATGCGTACCACGCATACGATATCATTGCGTGAAAAATCGATGCTGAAAGTTGGATATGAATTATGTTGTAAATAGTTATTGTATCCGTGCGGTTGTCCAATTCCCGCTGGGTTTCCAGAAGCACACTGCAATCCTGAAGCCTGGAAATAAAGTTTTTAACCTGGCGATAGAAATCAACATCACACGGCTGGTACACAGGTGTACAGTTGGGCGGTATTACTTTTACCGTGCACGTCGGCTGACCCTCGCCAACTATAATCATTGTGTCATATAATATAGCATTACTTTGTCCACTCCAGGAATCCACTACTAGAAAAAACTTGCTATCGGGAACGTATGGTTTTAAAACATTCTCAAGAAATGTTCTGTAAATCGCATTCGTCAGTTTGGAGAAGGTAATGTAAACATTTTTCAACGAGTCGGTTAAACGGTTGACCTCTTCTATAACCTGAGGACCAAATGTAACATTCGTTTCTTGTAAATGTTGCGCCGTGTACGAATGTGTTAGTAGGTTTTTACTTCCAACTGCGACAAGGATTCGTTTTTCTCCCTTATGCGATAACGTGCGTCGAATGTTCACCCAATACTCGCATCCTGTATTACCGGTGTTGATCACGTAATCACTATTAAAACCGGTCATAAGTGACGCCGTTTGCCTGTTGAAAAGAGCTCCCACTTTCTGTATATCTTCTATATTTTGTACCTCCTTATGAGAGACGTATTTAGTGACTCGCCGTTGACGAATTTTATACCCCGATCTGAAATTTTTTGCCCAAGATAATGATGCAGCAGACGTAGAATCCTTGTTGGCCGTATATTGAAGCGCTGCACCTGCAGCCCACTCCTGAAGTATTGTCGCTGTTACATTCTCGTTACGTCAACAAGATTCGACAAATCGGTCGTAAGTCCACATATTTATCGCCTGGTATTTGTCCTATCTTGTCCCTCCTTTAACGATATCACTTTCCCACAATTTCAAGTCCTTCTTCCGTTCCAGGGCTGTTGTTGCTCCATTCTTTTGCAGTGTTTGTAAGTTCAAATTTGGATGATTCCTGGCTAGCGCTACCGCCTTAACTTCTACTTCAAGGGGTATAGAGCTGTAGTTAAGTCGTTTAGTAACCGGTTCGTGATACTCATCGGGAACGGATGAAGCACATATTCCCAGAGAAGTGGAGATTTCTGAAGTGTTATGACAATTTAGGGATTCACTAGTCGGGATATCTTCCACTGAATCACCTTCTGCTTCGTCTTCATGGTATACTACCTCAGTATCAAGAAAAGTCATTTCGTTCGTCACCACCAAAAATCTCTCGACCATAGCCGTTCTTATCAAACTGGAACGCCGAGAAACAGACCTGGCTGCTTCCGGTAGTGCGTTGATAATGCATCTGTATTTTGCAAACCAAAACACAGTGACGGTAACTTCCCGCTTGCCATCGTCTGTGACAGGCTCCCAACTATATATTACAACGCTAGTCGAAGGGTGTACATCCTCCGTTACTCAGATTATGCACCTGAAAGATATGACAACAAATAATAACTAGTTACTACGGCATAAACAGACGAGCTAATTTCTACAAACTACATACAACACTCGTCATATGTTACTTACAGAATAACACTGTATTCATTCACGAAACTTATTTCATTCGGCACATTAATGATGGAAAAATCACTACTGTATCCGCCAGGATCACGGCAGCCTAATGACGGAAAACAACTCTTTCCGATTTACGTCTATAAGTCTCGTGCTGGACACCTTCTCTCTTCCAGATTCACAACTATGATATGACGAAGAGGCAACCGGGACAACATAACTCTCCCCGCGTGCATTCTGCCCCGTGCCTCGCAGTAAACAAGCGTCGCGCGGTTGGCTGTCTGTGATCCCTCGTGAGGAATTCGAAGCACTCTTACAAGGGGAGGCCGCCAATTGTGAAATTCAGATTCAATTCATACTGCGCATAATAAAAGCTCATAGCCAGAGGTGCTGTGTGGGAAAGCACCAAGATGTACTTCTCAGCCGCTGTCGAGAAAATCGACAGTTAAAAGAAACCGGCGTGAAATACTCACTACGATTGATAGTTTTCTACAGCGTTGTGGCGCAGCGGTAAGCTCTCGGGTTCGGGTTCGTAATTCCGAAGTTCGCCGGTTCGAATCTCGCGCCATGCAACCATTTTTTTTTAGTATTTGTTTTTTGTAATTCAAATGTTTGTACATACACACAATATATATATAATTCCCAGCAATCAGTTGCAACAATTATGCATATAATAAGTTGTTGAAAGTCGTTTGTCGTGGAAAAACTGGCAACTTCAAACAAAGTTAATAAGGTTACCTTATTAACCCTTTCCGC
This sequence comes from Schistocerca gregaria, assembly GCF_023897955.1. NCBI lineage: Eukaryota > Metazoa > Arthropoda > Insecta > Orthoptera > Acrididae > Schistocerca > Schistocerca gregaria. Next base: position 369,316 of record NW_026061986.1, on the reverse strand, counting down.
AAACAAAGTTGTATTTCATTAATGTTATTAATTGTCTTCATAATGTTAACCAAGTATAGTTAACGGAAGACGTAAAAACGATATTCCGAAACGAATACGTATAGCGTAAATCAAACGTTCGAATTAGAATACAAACCCCACGTACACAAATTTGCTGTGGCAGGTATGAAATATAAACTCCGTTACTCGCTCGTTACACTCGAAGGACAGATGTTGAATGGGCCGAAACGAGCCGCCGCATAACAGCGTAGTTGCCTGCCAACTTCGAAAGAAGGTAGGTTCGGTCCCTAGCGCAACTTATAACATCGTCGAAAATCAGTGCGGACGTGAGAGCTTTGGTACACCCTGTTAAACAAACGGAAAAATTGAGGCGGTACAATTGGACAGCGATCCGCCTTCACCAACATGTGTAAGCAATTCATATATGAATTACAAAACACTAATAATAAAAAATGTTGCATGGCGCGAGATTTTTTTTTTTTTATTTTTCCGCCTCTCCCAAAACGCTTCATATACCCTGCACTGCTTATGCTGCTAATTAGTTGGTTAGGCGTTCCATTGATTTTTTTATTTTTTTTATTTCATTTTTGTTCATTGTATCTGCTCGGGGCAGACATCGCAAGACACCCGTTTCAGTTCGTCGTTGATCCATTAACTCAGTTTTTTTATTACAGACGGCAGCTAACACACTGACCGAACGCGCTAAGCTACCGTGCCGGCTGTTCGATCCGGCCACCTTCGGATTACGAACCCGAGCGTTTACCGCTGATCCACGACGCTGTAGAAAACTATCAATCGTAGAGAGTATTTCACCGCAACGGTTTCTTTTAACTGTCGATTTTCTCGACAACGGCTGAGAAGTGCATCTTGGTGCTTTGCCACATTACACCTCTGGCCATGTGCTTTTATTATGCGCAGTAGGGATCGAATCTGAATTTCACAATTGGCGGCCTCCCCTTGTTAGTCGTAGTTGTGGTCATGTGACAAGCCTTAAAAGTTTAATATTTTACTAACCAACGGCGTTGGGGTCATTAGTTTGCCTACTTTATTATTATCATTCTTTATTAATTTACTTACCTTATTAACCATCCTATCCCTATCAATTGAGATATGGAAAAATACAAACGAAAATAATAACATCCGCTAGGGTTCTCCGATTCCCAGCCAGTTAGTTACCTTAGCTGTTCCGCTATCGCCGCTGTCGGCGAAAAGCGTTTACCAAGTGGGTACAGGAGCGACAATTGTAAAAGTTTCTTTCCTCAATTTTTGGAAAAGTTTGCGTTTGCGGACCCCATACCTGATGATGAAAAATGCTCTATTTACAATTACCTATCGATCGCTCTAATTCTGAGTCCGTTGCTCGTCAAAACCTTTAGGGTTGATTTTCTCAAAATCGCGGGGGTGTTGACCCAAAAGATCTTGGAGTATTTCATTTTAGGTTCTACACAAGCAACCTGCCAAATTTGAGCTGAATCGGTTGGCCGTGTCTGAGGCCTTCCCCTTGTTAGCCAGGATCGGCGACTACCTGCACGCGCCTATCATCCGTCCCATACATGTCCGTCCTGCACACACATAGTTGTGGTGCAGTAGATACATTCTACTATACCACACTCGTCTCTAAAATAACCCGTGTTCAAGACGGTGGAAATACGAGGGTCTCTAGAATTTACCCCGAAATTCTCGAGACACTACAATGCCTTTCAGAATGCTGGAAGTTAGCAAAGTATAATTATTAAATTGTCATTACTTCAACACCCCCATCAATTTAATACTTTCCTTAATTACCCGTAAAATTCACTATCCCCAGCTTTTGACATATTTTACCAGAAGCAACTAGGACTGGACATTTCAGTAAACTGCCATTTGTTCCTCGGAGCTAATGTATTGAACATTTAGATGGCCTCGCCCTGTATAAAGAACAACAGCCGTTCTATCACATTTCGTTGTCTCTGATGAACCCTCACCATCGAGGACAACATACTGCGTACTATTTTTCAAGAAGTTTTCGAGCCATTCACATATCTGTGAACTTATACGATATGCTCGTAGTTTCTTTAACAATCTGCAATGGGGCACGATGTCAAATTCTTTCCGGAAATCTAGAAATATGGAATCTGCCTGTTGCCCTTCGTACATAGTTCTCAGTATGTCACGTGAGGAAAGGGCAAGCTGAGTTTCGCACTTACGATGCTTCCTAAAGCCATGTTGATTCGTCGACGTATGTTGCTTAGCCTCACGTAAGTCTATTATAATCGAACTGAGAATGTGTACAGGGAGTCTGCAGCAATCAGAAGTTTGGGATATTGGTCTCTAATTTTACGGGTCCGTTTCCTTACCTCTCTATATACTGGAGTCATCTGCGCTTTTTTTCCAGTCGCTTGGAACTTCGCGCTGGGCGAGGGATCTACGACAAATGCAGGTAAGGGACCAATGACGTATAACACTCCTTGTAAAATCCAAAACCTATAACAATATTAATATACAGAAGAAAACGCTGCGATCTTATGCACCATCCTAATAGCTTGCGATCTCAGAATTTGCGGCGTGAGGCACCGTCACACGTCGCGAGGGCCAGGGAAGACCACCCTCCCTTGGAAAAAGCACTTGCATTAACGTGCCTGTATACTAGACTTGCAGTCATTACGACACTCGCTTTCTAAGTGGCGCACACATTCCGCCAGTATCACGGTTATCGCCTGCTCGTTAGACAACCAGCTATACACGCCAGCTCCTATCTAGCTCAGCTCCACCTGTCTGTCAAAACAGTGCGCATATAGCCGCGCCAGTCTCTCGTACTCTGCGCGAGAAAATTCAACATTTCTTCTTTTAAAATATGTAAAATTAAATCAATACGTTATTCAGTTTACTGCAAATATTACTTTTTGAAGCACTGTAATCATTTTCTTTCTTTAACTACAAATAGTGGGGATAATATGAAAAATGTTCTCAAACATAATTTTGAGTGTCGAGTGTAGAGTATATACGAAATTTGGAAGGCTTCCTAACACCAAACGCTGACTGGAAGTATCTTGTATGATGAGGGGCCCTGTAGTCTGCAGGTTGACAGAAACTGTTCCGTCAGTGGAGGCGCGCCTATTTGGTAAAACATCCACACCACGTCTCCGTGCGACTTATCGCCAGCCACGGGTGGGTCTTGCACCTGTCCTGGAGAGTGGTGGCGTGTTTCAGCCCGAATTAATGGAGCGCTCTGTTAGTTCAGAGACAGGTCTCCGTGCCGGCGCTGACGCACGGCGTGGTAGGAGGTCCGCAAAACCTCAGGCGTGGTGGGGATGTTTTGGACTTTGCGAGGGAAATAAGGAATCAACTTTTACATTAGTACGGCCAGTGTAGCGGGCTGTGTGTAGCCTTCTTATCTTGAGAATCTGCAACTCTATTGGAATTTTCGTAAGAATCTTTACATACTTCTGCAGAACTGATATTTTTCATGTTCATTAGTGAATGACGGCGCTGCTGTTATTACGCAGTTTAATCTTAGTGATTCAGCTCATATAATGTGAGTTACTTTTTCGTTGTTTAATGAAGCTGTTTAATTAAACAGTAATAAAGTACCCAATATCAATCTGGAAATATCCACCAGGCTGTGGCTAAGCCATGTCTCTACAAAATCCTTTCTTCCAGGAGAGCCAGTTCTGCAACGCTCGCAGAAGAGCTTCGGTGAATTTAGGAAGGTACAATTGAAGCTGTGAGGACGGGTCGTGAGTCGTGCTTGGGTAGCTCAGACGGCAGAGAACGCCGTGAGGCAAATATCACGAGTTCGAGTCTCGGTCCGGCACACAGTTTTAATCTGCCAGGAAGCGCCAGTAATAAAGTAAACTTTCATTACATCAGATTGTTGCTGCTTACAAGTGTTACTCCACAGTAATGGCCCATACGAAGGAATGAACACCGCAGCTGCAACAAATCCCAGCCACCAGGTTATGCGATGAAAGCTGCCTCGTTGTGGAATTGTGGTTCTGGCTCGGAACCTGGGTCATTTTCTTGCAGGTATCGCCAGTTTTTCTCATCCAGATCGTTGCCCGAGTCAGAATGTGTGGCATGAGAACACCCATGCGTAGCGGTCTAGATATGAGATGCACACAGACGTATATCTCATTAAGGATATTATGAATGCAGTTACCATGTTAGTTTGGTCGCGGTACGTGGTAGTGGCTGAGTGAAGTAGGCAAAATCCGCGAAATATGGAGCAATAAATACTCTTCGGTAATACTAAATAATATGCACTGAGGCGCCAAACAGACTGGTATAGGCATGCGTATTCAAATACAGGCTGAATACGGCGCTGCGGTCGGCAACGGTAATATAAGAGAACAGGTGACACGCTCAGTTGTTAGATCCATTACTACTGCTACAATGACAGGTTATCAAGATTTAAGTGAGTTTGAACGTGATGTTATAGTAGGCGCACGAGCTATGGGACACAGCATCTCCAAAGTAGCGACGAAGTGAGGATGTATGTGTAGTGAACCGTGAATATCAGGAATCCGGTAAAATATCAAGTGTCCCACATCGCTGCGTCCGAATCATTTAACGAAACATCATCGATATGGGCTTTCGGAGCTGAAAGCCCACTCGTGTATCCTTGATAACTGCACGACACAAAGCTTTACGCCTGCACTAGGCCCTTCAACACCGATATTGGACTATTGGTGACTGGAAATATGTTGCATGGTCGGACGACTCTCGTCCAAAAGAACGGACACAATTGCTGACCTGAGGCCGTCTAGAACGAAATTACGATTGTATTAATACCTTGAGCTGCTGACGGGCGTTGACGTATAGCAACGGGGACTGGTGGAAATGTGTGCCCGACCGGGATAGAGCGTCCTTCATGTAAGCAGGAGATCCCGGGATCGAGTCCCGGTCGGGGCACACATTTTCACCTGTGCTCGTTTATATATATCAAAGCCCATCAGCAGCTGAAGGTGTTAATGTAATTCTAACCTCAGACATTAGTCGAGCCATGCCACGTCGAGTTGCGGTACTTCCGTGTACTCACGGGGGCTTTACACGATGTTAGGGAGGTGTCCCAGTTTCTTTGGCTCTTCAGTGTATATGACTTAGGAGCATTGCCATATATGTAAAAGTGTTTTGATTGTATCACTTATGATGCAATTTAGTGGTGATAGAGTCTTCAACGTGTTTCATCAGTACTGTGGTGGCCTGAGGTGAGTGATTGTGGTTGGCAGATACCTCAGTGTACTGTGGGATGTAGAACACTTAGTTCTCTCAGAAAAGGCTATATTCTCTATTACCTTTGAACTTTACTGCATTACTTAATATACTCGCTTATACAATCCTCTCCCTGTTGCATCCATACTGGCATTAACGTTGCGTTACGCGACATATTTAACAGCAGTAATACTCTCTTAAAATAATGCTATTTAAATGAAGCTCGAAATGCGAGGAAGCTGCCTTATGTCATTAGGCATTACTTTTCATTGCATATATGTAATATATTGTTTTCATAATATTTTCTTACAGACTATATTTGCAGTTACTGACGGAAACGCGCAAAATCGTGAAAAGCATTATACATATGAAGAAAAAGCGAAATGCTTATGCGAGATCACTGTAGAGAATCGTTCGGTTACTCATTTGTTTGTTACGAGTGGTTTTACCTCGTAGTATATCTGGATTTTTTTTCTTTGTGACTCTGTTGATTGTCGGCAAACTGTAATTAACGAAAACGCACTGGAACATTAAAAACTGATATATTTATTAAAGTTTGAATAATGAAACTGGGCAAGCATCGTATGGCGTCTGTCAAATGAAACAATAAACGCATTTTCATATGTACGGTAAAGTTCGTAAATCACAGAGTATGTAGCTCTTCCTAAGAGTATTTGTTGCTCAGTATTTCGCGAATTTCTGTTCGCCACACTTATCCACTGTCACGCACCAAGACAGAAGTCCCTTACTATCTTACTAACAGCGTGAGACCAAGCGATAGCTACGAACATAACAAGGACTCGATGGCAGTCCGTCATGCAGGAAAGTGTGTAAGTAAAAGAAAGAAAAGAAAAGAAAAGAAAAGAAAAGAAAAGAAAAGAAAAGAAAAGAAAAGAAAAGAAAAAAGAAACATTCCTACGGCCTACCCAAACCATTGTTTCTTGTTTCCCAATCGCGGTAGATGGCGCTGTAATCGACGAATATCCACTGTGCCTGTTTTTGCATTTAAGACACAAAGAATTTACGATGTAAATGAAAACCTTCCTGTTCAAAAGGTACATACTGATCTTCAGACATTGCCTGAGTGTGTTGTAAATGTGTACGGGGCAAATAAAAGACATTTCTAGCAAATAAGCTACTTGTATGGTAACGTAGTTTTCTGTTTCCTACGGGGTGGCTGTGATTGTATCACTTATGATGCAATTTAGTGGTGATAGAGTCTTCAACGTGTTTCATCAGTACTGTGGTGGCCAGAGGTGAGTGATTGTGGTTGGCAGATACCTCAGTGTACTGTGGGATGTAGAACACTTAGTTCTCTCAGAATCCACGTGAATGCATCGCCTGCGTTGTGGCCGAGCGGTTCTAGGCGCTTCAATCTGGAACCGCGCGATCGCTACTGTCGCAGGTTCCAATCCTGAGTTCTGAGTTGTAGGGCACTGATGACCTCAGATGTTAAGTCCCATAGTGCTCAGAGCCATTTGAACCATTTGAAGCTGAATGCTTCACTTCGGTCGCCTCCCTCGAACTCCTCCAACAGGGTGACTGATTTAGATGTGCGTTTCCGCCCAACCGCTGTAAATCTCCCGCTGGCCGCTACGCGGAACACAAACCACAACCACTCTAATAAGTTAAAATGCCCACAAGGTGATAATGACAGGCTCACCTGTCATGGATACTCAACGAAATCAAGCATTCCAATGGTGAGCGGCATGGGTGCTCAGCGATAGTAAGCATCCCGATGGGAACAAAATAGTATTACCTCAAAATCTTGTTACCGGATCACGTTAAACGTCGATTCTAAGCAGACACTGGAACCGGTAACCACGTTACACTCTACAGGCCAATTTGGAAGAGTCAAGTAGGTATCCCACTGCTGTCCAGGGCGCCTCCAGACACACTTTCGCTCAGTTCGAAGCGGGACTCAAGAATGAAGACAGCTCTACCCCAGCCAATGAGATTCCAGGCCGAAAGCGTTTGTGGAAACCTCATGGACAGTGGTGGTATACCATCATACGACCCGACAACCAGGAGTCATGCTCCGGGGTGCCATTACTTTTCACAGTAAGGCCTCTTTGGTTGTCAGCCACGACACCCTTACAGCACAACAGTCCAAGACATTGCACGTGCTGTTTTTTTTTTTTTTTTTTGTTTTTTTTTTTTTTTTTTTTTTTTTTTTTTTTGTTCTTCATGAGAAGCCATTCTGGTCTGACACTTCAGAAAGACAATGCCTGTCAGCACACGGCGAGAGTTTCTACTGCTTGTCTTCGTCCTTGCCAAACCATACCTCGGCCGGCAAGATCGCCTGGTCTCTCTCCAACTGAGAACGTTCGGAGCATTATGGGCAGCACCTCATCTGCATGGATACTCTGCAAATTACATTGAAGTGCCTGGCAGAGGGATCATAGAACCACCTTCACAATCCTCTATTATTCGAAACTCATAAACCTCGCGGAAACAACGAACACCCTTATCTTTTCGTACGAGCTCTGCTTTCCCTTATCATGGTGATCGTTTCTCCCTGTGTAGTCAGTGTCAACAATATATTTTCGCATTCGGAGGGGAAGGTTGGTGAATTTCATGACAAGATTCCGTCGGAACGAAAAACGGCTTTCTTTTAATGATGTCCAGCCCAAATCCTGTATCATTTCTGTGGCACTCTCTCCCATATTTCGCGATAATACAATACGTGCTGCCCTTCTTTGAACTTTTTCGATGTACTCAGTCAGTCGTATCTGGTAAGGAACCCACACCACGCAGCAGTATTCTAAAAGAGGACGGACAAACGTAATGTAGTCAGTCTCGTTAGTAGATCTGTTACATTTTCTATGTGTCCTACCAATAAAACGGAGTCTTTGGTTAGCCGTCCCCACAACATTTTCTTTGTGTTCCTTCCAATTTTTGGTTGTTCGTAATTGTAATTCCTAGGCATTTAGTTGAATCTACGGCCTTCATATTTGACTGATTTATCGTGTAACCGAAGTTTAACTGATTCCTTTTAGCACTCAAATGGATGACCTCACGCTTTTCGTTATTTAGGGTCAATTGACAATTTTCGCAGTATACATATTTTCTAAATCGTGTTGTAATTTGTTTTGCTGTTCTCACGACTTTACTAGTCGATAAACGACAGCGTCATCTGCAAACAATCTATGACAGCTACTCAGATTGTCTTCAAAATCGTTTATAAATATAAGGAATAGAAAAGGGCCTATAACACTACCTTTGGAACGCCAGAAGTCACTTCTGTTTTACTCGATGGCTTTCCGTCGATTGCTACGAACTGTGACTTCCCTGACAGCAAATCACAAATCCAGTCACAAAACTGAGACGATATTCCAAAGCACGCAATTTCACTAAAAGCCGCTCATGTGGTACAGTGTCAAAAGCCTTCTGGATATCCAGAAATACGGAATCGATCTGAAATCACTTGTCAATAGCAGTCAACACTTCACATGTTACATAAGAACGATCTTCACTAAATCCATGTTCACTGTGTGTCAATAGGTCGTTTTCTTCGAGGTAATTCATAATGTTATCCTACTACCTTTCTTGAATATTGGTGTGACCTGTGCAACTTTCCAGTCTTTGGGTATGGATCTTTCGTCGAGATTTCGCCGATCTAACGCGTCAGTTCGACAGAATTTTGGCACGATATACCTCAGGAGAACATCCAATAACTGTACTTAATAATGCCGAATCGAATAAATACCTGAATAAGCACCAGATGTGGATCAACGCGTTACTTACTTGCTCGATTTCTGAAGCACTTTGTGTTGGATAAATCATCCACATTGTTCTGTACATGTACTACACATCGACGGATTTTCGTCTCATTCGCATTATTCTTTCATGGCCTATAGTTTTTATGTGTGTTATAACGTATATCCATACTCCCAGAATGACTAAGAAGATGCGTTATAAATATGGTGAAAATACTGTTTAATTATTTGCAGTATCCTTAATATGGGAAAACCAATAATAATTAGTCTACAACAGATTGCTGTTCATAAAGGACTGTCATCTGTTTTTTGCAAAGCATTTGCTGAAGAGAACGCTTCTGCTCATATAATGTGTTTACCTTTAATCAGTTTCAACAGATGGTTCAAATTGCTCTGAGCCCTATAGGACTTAACATCTGAAGTCATCAGTCCCCTAGACCTGGAACTACATAAGCCTAACTAACCTGAGGACATCACACACATCCATGCCCGAGGCAGGATTCGGACCTGCGACCGTAGCAGCAGCCCATTCCCGGACTGAAGCGCCTAGAACCATTCGGCCATTGCGTCCGGCAAATTCCAATAGATCATCGAACATTGAGAACAGCTGAAATCTCTCAAATTGAATGAAGCTCCATGGCTCGACCGATCCCTTAACACGGTGCATTGTATTTGCAGCTGCGTTAGCAGTTCTGTTAACTATAATCCATTGCCCATCGCACGAACAAAAGCCCTGCCCTGTAGTTGGAAGAAATCACAGATCGTACCCGGTATCCTTGATATCGATTTGTTATAGAATCTTCGAATATATTCTAAATTAAAAAATAACGAGGTATCTCTGACAGAATGACCTCCCCATGGCAACCTGTATGATTTCCGAAAACAATGATCACGTGAAACCCAACTCGCTATTTTATCAGATGACTGCTAAAAGTAATGGACGAAGGCAGATAAATGCAGTATTTTTCGATTTTCGAAAAGTATTTGATTCAGTACCACGGCTATACTATTATCAAAAGTAAGGCACTATGAGGTATCAATGAAAATTTGCGTCAGTTGAGGATATTTGATAAGGAGAATGTAGCTTGTAATCTTGGATGAAGAGTAATCATTAAATATCAATGTAACTTAGATTGTGCCCCAGGGAAGTGTCTTGGAAGCCTTGCTGTTGATATTGTGCAGGGATATGCTAAAGTCCGTATTATTTCAAAAGTCAATATTTCACGGAATAATGCAGGTAGAGAGAGCCGCACGCGGTAGCCGATTTGTCTTGGGCGCCTTGCCACGGTTCGCACGGCTCCCCTCGGAGGTTCGAGTCCTTCCTCGGGCCACGGGTGTGTGTTTTGTCCGTAATGTAAGTCAGTTTAAGTTAGGGACCGATGGTCTCAGCTGTTTGGTCCCATAGGAGCTTACCACAAATTTCCCAAATTTAGGTTTTTACTGAAACTAAAGAAAGTGCAAATGACAAATAATCCTGAGTTAATAACGAGCATCAAAACCGTTATAGGGATTAGTGAACACAGGGTTGTCGTAGTGAGACTGTATATTGTAATCCCGAAATCCTCGAAAAACAAACAAAAAGTATACCTATTCAAAAATGCTGATAAAAATTCACTTGACGCCTTCCTGAGAGACTCATTCCAAATTAATAATATAAGTGTAGACCAGAAGTCGTTTGCATTCAAAAAATAGTATCGGCAGCAATTGAGAGATTTATACGAAATAAACTAAGAAACGGCGGAGCTGATCCTCCGTGGTACACAAAACGGGTTAGAACACTGTTGCAGAAACAACGAAACAAACATGCCAAATTTAAACAGACGCAAAATCCCTAAGATTGCGCTAAATTCCGGGCTTCTCTAAAGGATAGCCAGAGTTCAATGCGAGATGCCTATAACAGTTTCCACGACGAAACTTTGTCTCGAAACCTGGCAAACAAATCCAAGATATTCTGGTCGTATATGAAGTATGCTAGTGGCAATTTACAATCAATGCCTCCTACATCTACATCTACGTCTACATGACTACTCTGCAATTCACATTTAAGTGCTTGGCAGAGGGTTCATCGAACCACAATCATACTATCTCTCTACTATTCCACTCCCGAACAGCGAGCGGGAGAAATTAACACCTAAACCTTTCTGTTCGAGCTCTGATTTCTCTTATTTTATTTTGATGATCATTCCTACATATGTAGGTTGGGCTCAACAAAATATTTTCGCATTCGGAAGAGAAAGTTGGTGACTGGCACAACTTGACCAGAAGAAGGAATCGGTTGGTAGGACATGTTCTGAGGCATCAAGAGATCGCCAATTTAGTATTGGAGGCCAGTGTGGAGGGTAAGAATCGTAGAGGGAGGCCAAGAGATGAATACACCAAGCAGACTCAGAAGGATCTAGGTTGCAGTAGGTACTGGGAGATGAAGAATCTTGCACATGATAGAGTAGCAGGGAGAGGTGCATCAAACCAGTCTCAGGACGGAAGACCACAACAACAACCACAACAACAACAGTGTAATGGACGAAATGCGATGATTCCGAGTTCGTAATAACCTTACCAACAAAGATATGCCTATGAGGGAGGAGCTTACTGCAACATCTCTCAGAAATACTTCACATAGGGTAATGGAGGAAACGCGATGATTCTGGCTTTGTAGTAACCATACCAACAAAGAGAAGCAAATGAGTGAAAAGCTTTCTTCAGCTTCTCTCAGAAATACTGCATATAGGGTAAAGGGTGAAGTGCGATGTTTCTGGCTTCATAGTAACCATACCAACAAAGACATGCAAAGGAGGGAGGAACTTTCTGTAGCTTCTCTCAGAAATATTTCACATAGGGTAATGCATGAAACGTGATGATTCTGTCTGTGTAGTAATCATACCAACAATTAGACGCAAATGAGGGAGGAGCCTTCTGTGGCTCCCCTCATAAATACTTCACATCAGGTAAATGCTGAAATGTCATGATTGGGTCTGTGTACTAATCATACCAACAAACAGATACAAGTGAGGGAGGAGCTTTCTGCAACATCTCTCAGAAATACTTCAAATAGGGTAATAGAAGAAATGCGATTATTCTGGCTTTGTACTAACCATACCAACAAAGAGACGCAAGTGAGGGAGGAGCTTTCTGTGGCTTCTCCCACAAAAACTTCACATCAAGTAATGGATGAAATGAAATGATTGTGTCTGTGTACTAATCATAGCAACAAACAGATGCAAGTGTGGGAGGAGCTTTCTGCAGCTTCTCTCTGAAACACATCCATAGGGTAATGGATGTAATGATAATATTCTGGCTTTGTACTAACCATACCAACAAAGAGACGCAAGTGAGGGAGCAGCTTTCAGCAGCTTCCCTCAGAAATCCTTCACATCAGGTGATGGATTAAATATAATGATTGTCACCGTCTACTAATCATACCAACAAACAGATGGAAGTGAGGGAGGAGCTTTCTGTAGCTTCTATCTGAAATACACCACATAGGGTAAAAAATGAAATCCGATGATTTTGGCTTTGTAATAAACATACCAACAAAGTAATTAAAATCAGGGAGAGGCTTTCAGTGGCTTCTATAATAAATACCTCACATCAGTTAATGGATGAAGTGTAATGATCTTTTCTGTGTAACAATCAAACCAAAAAAGAGATGCAAGTTAGGGAGGATCTTCCAACAACTTCTCTCAGAAATACTTCACTTAAGGTAACAGATGAAATGCGATTATCCTGGCTTTGTAGTAACCATACCAACAAACAAACTCAAATGGGGGATGAGTTTGCTGTAGCTTCCCTCAGAAATACTACACATCAGGTTATGGATGAGATGTAATGATTGTGTTTGTATACTAATCATATGAAAAAAATGCAAGTGAGGGAGGAACTTTCTGCAGCTTCTATCAGAGATACTTCACATAGGGTAATAGATGAAATGGGATGATTCTGGGTTTGTAGTAACCATACCAACAAACAAACACAAATGAGGGAGGAGCTTTCTCTAGCTACCCTCAGAAATAGTTCACATTAGGTAATTGATGAAAGGTATTGAATGAGTGTGAGCACTAATCTTACCAACAATCAGATACAAGTGATGGAGGAGCGATCTGCAGCTTCCCTCACAAAAACTTCACATAGAGTAGTAGATAAAATGCGGTTATTCTGGCTTTGAAGTAACCATACCAGCAAACAAACGCAAATGAGGGATGAGCTTTCTGTAGCTTGTCTCATAAATACTTTACATCAGGTAATGGATGAAGTGTAATAATTGTGTCTGTGTCCTAATCATACCAACAACAGATGCAAGTGAGGGAGGATCTTTCTGCAGCTTCTCTCAGAAATACATCACATAGGGTAATAGATGAAATGCGATGATTCTGGGCTTCTAGTATCCATACCAACAAACAAACACAAGTGCAGGTGGAGCTTTCTGTAGCATCCCACAGAAATATTTCACATCAGGTAACGGATGAAATGTAACCATAGTGTCTGTATAGTAATCTTACCAAAAAACAGATGCAAGTGAGGGAGAAGCGTTCTGCAGCTTGTCTCAGAAATACTTCACATAAGGTAGTAGATGAAATCCGATGTTTCTGGCTTTGTAGTAACCATACCAACAAACAAAATCCAAATGAGGGGGGAGCTTTCTGTAGCTTCCCTCAGAAATTCTTCACATTAGGTAGTGAATGAAGTGTAATGATTGTCTCCTTGTACCAATCATAACAATAAACAGATGCAAGTGAGGGATGAGCTTTCTACAGCTTCTCTCTGAAATACATCAAATAGGGTAATAGATGAAATGCAATGATTCTGGCTTAGTAGTAATCTTACCAACAAATGCACACCATAGAGGGAGGAGCTTTCTGTAGCTTCCCTCAGAAATACTCCATATCAGGTAATGGACATAATGTAATGATTGTGTCTTTGTACTAATCATACCAACATACAGAGCAAGTGAGGGAGGAGCTATCTGCTGCTCCTCTATGAAATACCTCACTTAGGGTAATAGATAAAATGCAATGATTCTGGCTTTGAAGTAACCATACCAACTAACAAATGCAAATTAGGGAGCAGCTTTCTGTAGCATCCCTCAGAAATACTTCACATCATCTAGTAAATGAAATTTAATGTTTGTGTATGTGTACTAATAATACCAACAAACAGATGCAAGTGAGGGAAGAGCTTTCCACAACTTCTCTATGAAATATATCACATAGAGTAATAAATGAAATGCGATGATTCTGGTTTTGTAGTAACCATAAAAACAAACAAACGCAAAAGACACTTGAGCCTCCTATAGCTTCTCTCAGGAATACTTCACATAGGGTAATAGATGAAATGCGATGATTCTGGCTTTGTAGTAATAATACCAACCAACAAATGCAAATGATTGAGGAGCTTGCTGTAGCCCCCCTCAGAAATACTTCACATCAGGTAATGGATGAAATGAAGTGATTGTGTCTGTGTACTAATCATAACAAGAGACAGATGTAGGTGAGGGATGAGCTTTCTGCAGCTTCCCTCATAAATACTTCACATCCGGTAATGGATGAAAAGTAATGATTGTGTCTGTGTACTAATCATACCATAAACAGATGCAACTGAGGGAAGAGCTTTCTGCAGCTTCCCTCAGAAATACTTCACATCAGGTAATGTATGTTATGTAATGAGTGTGTGTGTGTATTAATCATTATAACAAAGAGATGCAAGTGAGGGTGGAGCTTTCTGCAGCTCCATGCTGAAATACATCACATAAAGTAATAGATGAATTGCGATGATTCTGACTTTGTAATAACCATAGCAAAAAACTAAAGAAAATGAGTGAGTAGCTTTCTGTAGCTATTGTCAGAAATACGTCTCATGGGGTAATAGATGAAATGCGATGATTCTGGCTTTGTAGTAACCATACCAACAAACAAACGCAAATAACGCTTGAGCTTCCTGTAGCTTTATTTAGAAATATTTCACATAGGGTAATAGATGAAATGCGATGACACTATATTTGTAGTAACCATACCAAAAAACAAACGCAACTGTGAGAGGAGCTTTCTGTAGCTCCCCTGAGAAATATTTCACATCAGGTAATGGATGAAATGTAATGATTGTGTCTGTGTACTAATCGTAACAACAAACAGAAGCAAGTGTGGGAGGAGCTTTCTGCAGCTTCCCTGAGAAATACTTCACATCCGGTAATGGATGAAATGTAATTATTGTGTCTGTGTACTCATCATACCATAAATAGATGCAAATGAGGGATGAGCTTTCTGCAGCTTTTCCCTGAAATACATCACATAGGGTAATAGATGAAATGCAATGATTCCGGCTTTGTAGTAACCATACCAACAAAAAAAAGCAAATGAGGGTTGTGCTTTCTGTAGCTTCCCTCAGAAATATTTCACATCAGTTAATGGATGAAATGCAATGATTGTGTCTGTGTACTAATCATACCATAAACAGAAGCAAATGAGGGATGAGCTTTCTGCAGCTTTTCTCTGAAATATATCACATAGGGTAATAGATGAAATGCGATGATTCTGGCTTTGTAGTAACCATACCAACCAACAAACGCAACTGAGGGAGGATTTTATTGTAGCCTCACTCAGAAATGCTTCCCATCAGGTAATGGATGAAATGTCATGATAGTGTCTGTGTACTGATCAGAACAACAAACAAATGCAATGAGCGAAGAGCTTTCTGCAGCTTCCCTCAGAAATAATTCACATCAGGTAATGGGCGAAATGTGATGATTGTGTCTGTGTATCAATCATTCCAACAAACAGATGCAAGTGAGGGAAGAGCTTTCTGCAGCTTCTTTCTGAAATACATCACATTAGGTAATAGACGAAGTGCGATGATTCTGGCATTGTAGTAACCAAACCTACAAACAAACGCAAAGGAGTGAGAAGCTTTCTGTAGCTTCCCTGAGAAATACTTCACATCAGGTAATGGACGAAATGTGATGATTGTGTCTGTGTATTAATCATTCCAACAAACAGATGCAAGTGAGGGAAGAGCTTTCTGCAGCTTTTATTTGAAATACATCACATAGGGTAATAGATGAAATGCAATGATTCTGGTTTTGAGTTAAACATATCAACAAACAAACGCAAATGGGAGTGGAGCTTTCTGTAGCTTCCCTCAGAAATATTTCACATCAGGTAATGGATGAAATGTTATGATTGTGTCTGTATACTAATCATAACAACAAACAGGTGCAAGTGAGGAATGAGGATTCTGCAGCTTCTCTCTCAAATACATCACATAGTGTAATGGAGGAAATGCTTTGAATCTGGGTTTGTAGTAACCATAATACAAACAAACGCAAATGAGGGGGGAGCTTTCTGTAGCTTCCCTCAGAATTACTGCACATCAAGTAATAAATGAAATGTAATTATTTTGGCTGTGTACTAATCATTCCAACAAACAGATGCAAATGAGGGATGAGCTTTCTGCAGCTTTTCTCTGAAATACATCACATGGGGTAATAGATGAATTGCAATGATTCTGGCTTTGTAGTAACCATACCAAAATCAAACGCAAATTAATGAGTAGCTTTCTGTAGCTATTCTCAGAAATACTTCACATAGGGTGATAGATGAAATGCGATAATTGTTTCTTTATAGTAACCATTTCAACAAACAAACGCAAATGAGGGAGGATCTTCCTATAGCTTCCGTCAGAAATATTTCACATCAGGTAATGGACAAAATGTAATGATTGTGTCTGTGTACTAATGGTACCAGCAATCAGATGGAAGTGAGGGAGGAGATTTCTGCAGTCTCTCTCTGAAATACATCACATGGGGTAATAGATGAAATGAGATAATTCTGGCTCTCTAGTAACGATACCAGTCAACAAACGCATCTGAGGGAGGATCTTTCTGCAGTTTCCCTCAGAAATACCTCACATCAGGTAATGGATGAAATGTAATGACTGTGTCTGTGTATTAATCATTCCAAAAAACAGATGCAAGTGAGGGAGGAGCTTTCTCCAGCTTCCTTCTGAAAGACATCACATTAGGTAATAGATGAAATGCGATGATTCTGCCATTGTAGTAACCATACGTACAAACAAATGCAAAGGAGTGAGGAGCTTTCTGTAGCTTCCCTGAGAAATACTTCAATCAGGTAATGGACGAAATGTGATGATTGTGTCTGTGTATTAATGATTCCAACAAACACATGCAAGTGAGGGAGGAGCTTTCTGCAGGTTCTCTCTGAAGTACATTACATAGGGTAATGGATGAAATGCAATGATTCTGACTTCGTAATAACCATTCCAACAAACAAACGCAAATGAGGGAGGAGCTTTCTGTAGTTTCCCTCAGAAATACTTCACATCAAGTAATGGACGAAATGTAATGATTGTGTCTGTGTACTAATGGCACCAACAATCATATGGAAGTGAGGGAGGAGATTTCTGTAGCTTCCCTCAGAAATACTTCACATCAGGTAATGGACGAAATGTAATGATTGTGTCTTAGTACAAATCATATCAACATACAGAGCAAGTGAGGGAGGAGCTTTCTGCTGCTCCTCTCTGAAATACCTCACATAGGGTAATAGATAAAATGCAATGATTCTGGCATTGTAGTAGCCATAGCAATAAACACATGCAAATGACGTGGAGTTTTCGGTAGCTATACTCAGAAATACTTCACATAGGGTAATAGATGAAATGCGATGATTCTGGCTTCGTAGTAACCATACCAACAAACATATGCAAATTAGGGAGGAGCTTTCTGTAACATCCCTCAGAAATACTTCACATCATGTAATAAATGAAATGTAATGTTTGTGTATGTGAACTAATCATACAACAAACAGATGCAAGTGAAGTAGGAGCTTTCTGCCACTTCTCTCTGAAATACATCACATTGGGTAATAAATGAAATGGGATGATTCTGGCTTTGTAGTAACCTTACCAACAAACAAATGCAAATTACGGAGCTGCTTTCAGACGATATTTGAGAAATACTTCACATCATCTAGTAAATGAAATTTAATGTTTGTGTATGTGTACTAATAATACCATCAAACACATGCAAGTGAGGGAAGAGCTTTCTGCAACTTCTCCCTGAAGTACACCACAAAGAGTAATAAATGAAATTCAATGATTCTGGTTTTGTAGTAAGGATACCAATGAACAGATGCAAGTGAGGCAGGAGCTTTCAGCAGCTTTTCTCTGAAATACATCACATAGGGTAATGGATGAAATGCAATGATTCTGGCTTTGTAGTAACCGTACCAACTAACAAACGCAAATGAGGGAGGAGCTTTCTATAGCTTCCTTCAGAAATATTTTACATCAGGTAATGGATGAAATGTAATGATTGTGTCGGTGTACTAATCATACCAACAAACAGATGCAAATGACTGAGGAGCTTTCTGGTGCTTCAATGTGAAATACATCACATAGGGTAAAAAATGAAATCAGATGATTCTGGCTTTGTAATAACCAGCCCAACAAACTAACGCAAATGAGGGAGGAGCATTTTGTGTCTATTCTCAGAAATACTTCTTATAGTGTAATAGATGAAATGCAACGATTCTGGCTTTGTAATAACCATATCAACAAACTAACGCAAATGAGGTAGGAGTTTTCTGTAGCTATTCTCAGAAATACATCACATGGGATGATAGATGAAATACGATGATTCTGGCTTTGTAGTAACCATACCAACAAACTAAACGCAAATGACACTTGAGCTTTCTGTAGCTTATTTAGAAATACTTCACATAGGGTAATAAATGAAATGTAATGATTCTGGCTTTGTAGAAACCATACCAACAAGCAAACACATATGATGGAGGAGCTTTCTGTAGCTATTCTCAGAAATACTTCACACATGGTAATAGATGAAATGCGATGATTCTGGCTTTGTAGTAACCATACCAACAAACTAAATGCAAATGACACTTAAGCTTTCTGTAGCATTTTTTAGAAATACTTCACATATGGTAATAGACGAAATGCGATGTTTCTGGTTTTGTAGTAACCTTACCAAAAAAAAATGCAAATGAGGGAGGAGCTTTCTGTAGCCCCCCTCGGAAATACTTCACATCAGGTAATGGATGAAATGCAGTGATTGTGTCTGTGTACTATTCATAACGAAAAACATGTGTAAGTGAGATAAGAGCTTTCTGCAGCTTCCCTCAGAAATATTCCACATCCGGTAAAGGATGAAAAGAAATGATTGTGTCTGTGTACTAATCATACCATAAACAGATGCAAGTGAGGGAAGAGCTTTCTCCCGCGTATCTCTGAAATACCTCACATAGGGTAATGGATGAAATGCAATGATCCTGGCTTTGTAGTAACCATACCAACCAACAAACTCAAATGAGTGAGGAGCTTTCTATAGCTTCCTTCTGAAATATTTCACATCAGGTAATGGACGAAATGTGATGATTGTGTCTGTGTATTAATGATTCCAACAAACAGATGCAAGTGTGGGAGGAGCTTTCTGCAGGTTCTCCTTGAAGTACATTACATAAGGTAAGGGATGAAATGCAATGATTGATGGAGTCAATCAGATGGAGTGAGGGGGGAGATTTCTGCAGTCTCTCTCTGAAATACATCACATGGGCTAATAGATAAAATGTGATAATTCTGGCTTTGTAGTAACCATACCAGCAAACATACGCAACTGAGGGAGGATCTTTCTGTAGTTACCCTCAGAAATACTTCACATCAGATAATGGATGAAATGTAATGATTGTGTCTGTGTATTAATCATTCCAAAAAACAGATGCAAGTGTGGGAGGAGCTTTCTGCAGCTTCTTTCTGAAATACATCACATTAGGTAATAGATGAAATGCAATGATTCTGGTTTTGTAGTAACCATTCCAACAAACAAACGCAAATGAGGGAGGAGCTTTCTGTAGCTTCCCTCAGAAATACTTCACATCAGGTAATGGATGAAAGGTAATGATTGTGTCTTAGTACTAATCATATCAACATACAGAGCAAGTGAGGGAGGAGCTTTGTGCTGCTCCTCTCTGAAATACCTCACATAGGTTAATAGATAAAATGCAATGATTCTGGCTTTGTAGTAACCATACGAACAAACTAAACTCAAATGACACTTCAGCTTTCTGTATTCTTTCTTTAGAAATACTTCACATAGGGTAATAAATGAAATGCAATGATTCTGGCTTTGTAGTAACCATACCAACAAGCAAACACATAAGATGGAGGAGCTTTCTGTAGCTATTCTCAGAAATACTTCACATATGGTAATAGATGAAATGCGATGATTCTGGCTTTGTAGTAACCATACCAACAAACTAAATGCAAACGACACTTAAGCTTTCTGTAGCATTTTTTAGAAATACTTAAAATAGGGTAATAGACGAAATGCGTAGATTCTGGATTTGTAGGAACCATACCAACAAACAAACACATTTCTCTCAGAAATACTTCACATCAGGTAATGGATGAAATGTTATGGTTGTGTCTGTGTACTGATAACAACAACAAACAAATGCAAGTGAGGGAAGAGCTTTATGCAGCTTCCCGCAGAAATACTTCACATCAGGTAATGGATGTAATGTAATGAGTGTGTGTGTGTGTATTAATCATTATAACAAACAGATGCAAGTCAGGGAGGAGCTTTCTGCAGATCCTTTCTGAAATACATCACATAAGGTAGTAGATGAATTGCGATGATTCTGGCTTTGTAATAACCATACCAACAAACTAAAGCAAATGGGGGAGGAGCTTTCTGTAGCTATTCTCAGAAATTCATCAGATGAGGTAATAGATGCAATGCGATGATTTTGGCTTTGTAGTAACCATACCAACAAATGAAACCCAAATGAGGGTTGTGCTTTCTGTAGCCTCCCTCTGAAATATTTCACATCAGGTAATGGATGAAATATAATGATTGTGTCTGTGTACTAATCATAACAAAAAAATGAGCAAGTGAGGCACGAGCTTTCTGCAGCTTCTCTCTGAGATACATCACATAGGATAATGGATGAAATGCAATGATTCTGGCTTTGTAGTATCCATTCTAACAAACAAAAGCAAATGAGGGAGGAGCCTTCTGTAGATTTTTTTAGAAATATTTCACATAGGTTAATAGATGAAATGTGATGATTCTGGCTTGGTAGTAAATAAACCAACAAACAAACACAACTGAGAGAGGTGCTTACTGTAGCTCAACTCAGAAATACTTCACAACAGGTAATGGATGCAATGTAATGATTGTGTCTGTGTACTAATGATAACAACAAACAGATGCAAGTGTGGGAAGAGCTTTCTCCTGCTTCCCTCAGAAATACTTTACACCCGGTAATGGATGAAATGTAATGATTGTGTCTGTGTACTAATCATACCATAAACAGATGCAAATGAGGGATGAACTTTCTGCAGCTATTCTCTGAAATATATCGCACAGGGTAATAGATGAAATGCGATGATTCTGGCTTTGTAGTAACCATACCAAAGAACTAAACGGAAATAAGGGTGTTGCTTTCTGTACTATTCTCAAAAATACTTCACATAGGGTAATAGATGAAACGAATGATTCTGGCCTTATAGTAACCTTTCCAACAAACAAATGCAAATGAGGGATGTGCTTTCTGTGGCTTCCCTCAGAAATACTTCACATCAGGTAATGGACAAAATGTAATGATTGTGTCTTTGTACTAATCATACCAACATACAGAGCAAGTGTGGGAGGAGCTTTCTGCTGCTCCTCTATGAAATACTTCACATAGGGTAATAGATGAAATGCGATGATTCTGGCTTTGTAAAAACCATAGCAACAAACAAATGCAAATTAGGGAGGAGCTTTCTGTAGCATCCCTCAGAAGTACTTCACATCATGTAATAAATGAAATGTAATGTTAGTGTATGTGTACTAATAATACCAACGAACAGATGCAAGTGAGGGAAGAGCTTTCCACAACTTCTCTCTGAAATATATCACATAGAGTAATAAATGAAATGCGATGATTCTGGTAAGAATACCAACAAACAGATGCAAGTGAGGGAGTAGCTTTCGGCAGCTTCTCTCTGAAATACATCAAATAGGTTAATAGATGAAATGCGATTATTCTGGTTTTGTAGTAACCATAAAAACAAACAAACGCAAATGACACTTGAGCCTTCTGTAGCTTTTGTCAGGAATACTTCACATAGAGTAATAGATGAAATGCGATGTTTCTCACTTTGTAGTTATAATACCAACAAACAAACGCAAGTGATTGAGAAGCTTGCTGTAGCCCCCCTCAGAAATACTTCACGTCAGGTAATGGATGAAATGAAATGATTGTGTCTGTGTACTAATCATAACAACAAACAGATGTAGGTGATGGATGAGCTTTCTGCAGCTTTCCTCATAAATACTTCACATCCGGTAATGGATGAAAAATAATGATTGTGTCTGTGTACTAATCATACCATAAACAGATGCAACTGAGGGAAGAGCTCTCTGCAGCTTCCCTCAGAAGTAGTTCACATCAGGTAATGGATGATATGTAATCAGTGTGTGTGTGTATTAATCATTATAACAAAAGAGATGCAAGTGAGGGTGGAGCTTTCTGCAGCTCCATGCTGAAATACATCACATAAAGTAATAGATGAATAGCGATGATTCTGGCTTTGTAATAACCATAGGAAAAAACTAAAGCAAATGAGGGAGTAGCTTTCTGCAGCTATTCTCAGAAATACATCTCATGGGGTAATAGATGAAATGCGATGATTCTGGCTTTGTAGTAACCATACCAACAAACAAATGCAAATGACACTTGAGCTTCCTGTAGCTTTATTTAGAAATATTTCACATAGGGTAATAGATGAAATGCGATGACACTATATTTGTAGCAACCATATCAACAAACTAACGCAACTGAGAGAGGAGCTTTCTGTAGGTCCCCTGAGAAATATTTTACATCAGGTAATGGATGAAATGTAATGATTGTGTCTGTGTACTAATCTAAACAACAAACAGATGCAAGCTTGGGAAGAGCTTTCTGCAGCTTCCCTGAGAAATACTTCACATCAGCTAATGGATGAAATGCAATGATTTTGTCTGTGTAGTAATCGTACCATAAACAGAAGCAAATGAAGGGTGAGCTTTCAGCAGCTTTTCTCTGAAATACATCACATAGGGTAATAGAGGAAATGCGATGATACTGGCTTTGTAGTAACCATACAAAACCAACATACGCAAATGAGGGAGGATTTTATTGTAGCTTCACTCACAAATACTTCACATCAGGTAATGGATGAAATGTTATGATTGTGTCTGTATACTAATCATAACAACAAACAGGTGCAAGTGAGGGATGAGGATTCTGCAGCTTGTCTCTAAAATACATCACATAGTGTACTGGACGAAATGCTTTGAATCTGGGTTTGTAGTAACCATAATACAAACAAACGCAAATGAGGGGGGAGCTTTCTGTAGCTTCCATCAGAATTACTTCACATCAAGTAATAAATGAAATGTAATGATTTTGGCTGTGTACTAATCATTCCAACAAACAGATGCAAATGAGGGATGAGCTTTCTGCAGCTTTTATCTGAAATACATCACATGGGGTAATAGACGAAATGCAATGATTCCGGCTTTGTGGTAACCATACCAAATACAAACGCAAATTAAAGAGTAGCTTCCTGTAGCTATTCTCAAAAATACTTCACATAGGGTAATAGATGAAATGCGATGATTCTGGTTTTGTAGTAACCATACCAACAAATAAACGCAAATGAGGGAGGAGCTTTCTATAGCTTCCCTCAGAAATACTTCACATCAGGTAATGGATGAAATGTAATGATTGTGTCTGTGTACTAATCATTCCAACAAACAGATGCAAATGAGGCGTGTGTTATCTGCAGCTTTTCTCTGAAATACATCACATGGGGTAATAGATGAAATGCAATGATTCTGGCTTTGTAGTAACCATACCAAAAACAAACGCAAATGAATGAGTAGCTTTCTGTAGCTATTCTCAGAAATACTTCACATAGGGTAATACATGAAATGCGATAATTCTTTCTTTATAGTAAACATTTAAATAAACAAATGCAAAAGAGGGAGGATCTTTCTGTAGCTTCCGTCAGAAATACTTCACATCAGGCAATGGATGAAATGTAATGATTGTGTCTGTGTACTAATTTTACCAACAATCAGATAGTAGTGAGGGTTGAGATTCCTGCAGTCTCTCTCTGAAAACATCACATGGGGTAATAGATGAAAAGCGATATTTCTGTGTTTGTAGTAACCATACGAGCCAACAAACTCATCTGAGGGAGGATCTTTCTGTAGCTTCCCTCAGAAATACTTCACATCAGGTAATGGACAAAATGTAATGATTGTGTCTTTGTACTAATCATACCAACATACAGAGCAAGTGTGGGAGGAGCTTTCTGCTGCTCCTCTATGAAATACTTCACATAGGGTAATAGATGAAATGCGATGATTCTGGCTTTGTAAAAACCATAGCAACAAACAAATGCAAATTAGGGAGGAGCTTTCTGTAGCATCCCTCAGAAGTACTTCACATCATGTAATAAATGAAATGTAATGTTAGTGTATGTGTACTAATAATACCAACGAACAGATGCAAGTGAGGGAAGAGCTTTCCACAACTTCTCTCTGAAATATATCACATAGAGTAATAAATGAAATGCGATGATTCTGGTAAGAATACCAACAAACAGATGCAAGTGAGGGAGTAGCTTTCGGCAGCTTCTCTCTGAAATACATCAAATAGGTTAATAGATGAAATGCGATTATTCTGGTTTTGTAGTAACCATAAAAACAAACAAACGCAAATGACACTTGAGCCTTCTGTAGCTTTTGTCAGGAATACTTCACATAGAGTAATAGATGAAATGCGATGTTTCTCACTTTGTAGTTATAATACCAACAAACAAACGCAAGTGATTGAGAAGCTTGCTGTAGCCCCCCTCAGAAATACTTCACGTCAGGTAATGGATGAAATGAAATGATTGTGTCTGTGTACTAATCATAACAACAAACAGATGTAGGTGATGGATGAGCTTTCTGCAGCTTTCCTCATAAATACTTCACATCCGGTAATGGATGAAAAATAATGATTGTGTCTGTGTACTAATCATACCATAAACAGATGCAACTGAGGGAAGAGCTCTCTGCAGCTTCCCTCAGAAGTAGTTCACATCAGGTAATGGATGATATGTAATCAGTGTGTGTGTGTATTAATCATTATAACAAAACAGATGCAAGTGAGGGTGGAGCTTTCTGCAGCTCCATGCTGAAATACATCACATAAAGTAATAGATGAATAGCGATGATTCTGGCTTTGTAATAACCATAGGAAAAAACTAAAGCAAATGAGGGAGTAGCTTTCTGCAGCTATTCTCAGAAATACATCTCATGGGGTAATAGATGAAATGCGATGATTCTGGCTTTGTAGTAACCATACCAACAAACAAATGCAAATGACACTTGAGCTTCCTGTAGCTTTATTTAGAAATATTTCACATAGGGTAATAGATGAAATGCGATGACACTATATTTGTAGCAACCATATCAACAAACTAACGCAACTGAGAGAGGAGCTTTCTGTAGGTCCCCTGAGAAATATTTTACATCAGGTAATGGATGAAATGTAATGATTGTGTCTGTGTACTAATCTAAACAACAAACAGATGCAAGCGTGGGAAGAGCTTTCTGCAGCTTCCCTGAGAAATACTTCACATCAGCTAATGGATGAAATGCAATGATTTTGTCTGTGTAGTAATCGTACCATAAACAGAAGCAAATGAAGGGTGAGCTTTCAGCAGCTTTTCTCTGAAATACATCACATAGGGTAATAGAGGAAATGCGATGATACTGGCTTTGTAGTAACCATACAAAACCAACATACGCAAATGAGGGAGGATTTTATTGTAGCTTCACTCACAAATACTTCACATCAGGTAATGGATGAAATGTTATGATTGTGTCTGTATACTAATCATAACAACAAACAGGTGCAAGTGAGGGATGAGGATTCTGCAGCTTGTCTCTAAAATACATCACATAGTGTACTGGACGAAATGCTTTGAATCTGGGTTTGTAGTAACCATAATACAAACAAACGCAAATGAGGGGGGAGCTTTCTGTAGCTTCCATCAGAATTACTTTACATCAAGTAATAAATGAAATGTAATGATTTTGGCTGTGTACTAATCATTCCAACAAACAGATGCAAATGAGGGATGAGCTTTCTGCAGCTTTTATCTGAAATACATCACATGGGGTAATAGACGAAATGCAATGATTCCGGCTTTGTGGTAACCATACCAAATACAAACGCAAATTAAAGAGTAGCTTCCTGTAGCTATTCTCAGAAATACTTCACATAGGGTAATAGATGAAATGCGATGATTCTGGTTTTGTAGTAACCATACCAACAAATAAACGCAAATGAGGGAGGAGCTTTCTATAGCTTCCCTCAGAAATACTTCACATCAGGTAATGGATGAAATGTAATGATTGTGTCTGTGTACTAATCATTCCAACAAACAGATGCAAATGAGGCGTGTGTTATCTGCAGCTTTTCTCTGAAATACATCACATGGGGTAATAGATGAAATGCAATGATTCTGGCTTTGTAGTAACCATACCAAAAACAAACGCAAATGAATGAGTAGCTTTCTGTAGCTATTCTCAGAAATACTTCACATAGGGTAATACATGAAATGCGATAATTCTTTCTTTATAGTAAACATTTAAATAAACAAATGCAAAAGAGGGAGGATCTTTCTGTAGCTTCCGTCAGAAATACTTCACATCAGGCAATGGATGAAATGTAATGATTGTGTCTGTGTACTAATTTTACCAACAATCAGATAGTAGTGAGGGTTGAGATTCCTGCAGTCTCTCTCTGAAAACATCACATGGGGTAATAGATGAAAAGCGATATTTCTGTGTTTGTAGTAACCATACGAGCCAACAAACTCATCTGAGGGAGGATCTTTCTGTAGCTTCCCTCAGAAATACTTCACATCAGGTAATGGATGAAATGTAATGATTTTGTCTTAGTGCTAATCATACCAACATACAGAGCAAGTGAGGGAGGATCTTTCTGCTGCTCCTCTCTGGAATACCTCACATAGGGTAATATGTAAAATGCGATAATTCTGGCTTTGTAGTAGCCTAGCAACAAACAAATGCAAATGACGGAGGAGCTCTCTGTAGCTATACTCAGAAATACTTCACATAGGGTAATAGATGAAATGCGATGATTCTGGCTTCGTAGTAACCATACCAACAAACAAATGCAAATTAGGGAGGAGCTTTCTGTAGCATCCCTCAGAAATACTTCACTTCATGTAATAAATGAAATGTGATGTTTGTGTCTGCGTACTAATCATACAACAAAATGATGCAAGTGAAGGAGGAGCTTTCTGCAACTTCTCTCTGAAATACATCACATTGGGTAATAAATGAAATGGGATGATTCTGGCTTTGTAGTAACTATACCAACAAACAAATGCAAATTAGGGAGCTGCTTTCAGAGCATACCTGAGAAATACTTCACATCATCTAGTAAATGAAATTTAATGTTTGTGTATTCTCAGAAATACTTCACATAGGGTAATAGATGAAATGCAATGATTCTGGCTTCGTAGTAACCATGTTGTTGTTGTTGTCTTCAGTCCTGAGACTGGTTTGATGCAGCTCTCCATGCTACTCTATCCTGTGCAAGCTTCTTCATCTCCCAGTACCTACTGCAACCTACATCCTCCTGAATCTGCTTTGTGTATTCATCTCTTGGTCTCCCTCTACGATTTTTACCCTCCACGCTGCCCTTCAATACTACATTGGTGATCCCTTGATGCCTCAGAACATGTCCTACCAACCGATCCCTTCTTCTAGTCAAGTTGTGCCACAAACTTCTCTTCTCCCCAATCCTATTCAATACCTCCTCATTAGTTACGTGATCTATCCACCTTATCTTCAGTATTCTTCTGTAGCACCACATTTCGAAAGCTTCTATTCTCTTCTTGTCCAAACTAGTTATCGTCCATGTTTCACTTCCATACATGGCTACACTCCAAACAAATACTTTCAGAAACGACTTCCTGATACATAAATCTATATTCGATGTTAACAAATTTCTCTTCTTCATAAACGCTTTCCTTGCCATTGCCAGTCTACATTTTATATCCTCTCTACTTCGACCATCATCAGTTATTTTACTTCCTAAATAGCAAAACTCCTTTACTACTTTAAGTGTCTCATTTCCTAATCTAATTCCCTTAGCATCACCCGATTTAATTTGACTACATTC
Source organism: Schistocerca gregaria (assembly GCF_023897955.1). NCBI lineage: Eukaryota > Metazoa > Arthropoda > Insecta > Orthoptera > Acrididae > Schistocerca > Schistocerca gregaria. The sequence goes on along the minus strand of NW_026061986.1, from coordinate 341,139 downwards.
CATTATCCTCGTTTTGCTTTTGTTAATGTTCATCTTATATCCTCCTTTCAAGACACTGTTCATTCCGTTCAACTGCTCTTCCAAGTCCTTTGCCGCCTCTGACAGAATTACAATGTCATCGGCGAACCTCAAAGTTTTTACTTCGTCTCCATGAATTTTAATACCTACTCCGAATTTTTCTTTTGTTTCCTTTACTGCTTGCTCAATATACAGATTGAATAACATCGGGGATAGGCTACAACCCTGTCTCACTCCTTTCCCAACCACTGCTTCCCTTTCATGCCCCTCGACTCTTATTACTGCCATCTGGTTTCTGTACAAATTATAAATAGCCTTTCGCTCCCTGTATTTTACCCCTGCCACCTTTAGAATTTGAAAAAGAGTATTCCAGTCAACATTGTCAAAAGCTTTCTCTAAGTCTACAAATGCTAGAAACGTAGGTATGCCTTTTCTTAATCTTTCTTCTAAGATAAGTCGTAAGGTCAGTATTGCCTCACGTGTTCCAACATTTCGACGGAATCCAAACTGATCCTCCCCGAGGTCTGCATCTACCAGTTTTTCCATTCGTCTGTAAAGAATTCGCGTTAGTATTTTGCAGCCGTGGCTTATTAAACTGATAGTTCGGTAATTTTCACATCTGTCAGCACCTGCTTTCTTTGGGATTTGAATTATTATATTCTTCTTGAAGTCTGAGGGTATTTCGCCTGTCTCATACATCTTGCTCACCAGCTGGTAGAGTTTTGTCATGACAGGCTCTCCCAAGGCCGTCAGTAGTTCTAATGTAGTAACCATACCAAGAAACAATTGCAAATTAGGGAGGAGCTTTCTGTAGCATCCCTCAGAAATACTTCACACCATGTAATGAATGAAATATAATGTTTGTGTCTGTGTACTAATCACACAACAAAATGATGCAAGTGAAGGAGGAGCTTACTGCAACTTCTCTCTAAAATATATCACATCAAGTAATAAATGAAATGCGGTGATTCTGGTTTTGTAGTAAGAATACCATAAACAGATGCAAGTGAGGGAGGAGCTTTCTGCAGCTTCTCTCTGAAATACATCACATTGGGTAATGGATAAAATGCAATAATTCTGGCTTTGTAGTAACAATACCAACAAACAAACGCAAATGACGCTAGAGCTTTCTGTAGCTCTTTTCAGAAATATTTCACACATGGCAAAAGATAAAATGCGATGATTCTGGCTTTGTGGTAACCATACCAACAACAAAACGCAAATGAGGGAAGAGCTCTCGCTAGCCCCCCTCAGAAATACTTAACATCAGGTGATGGATGAAATGCAGTGATTGTGTATGTGTACTAATCATACCATAAACAGATGCAAGTGAGGGAAAAGCTTTCTGCAGGTTTTTTTTCTGAAATACAAAACATAGTGTAATAAATGAATTGCGAAGATTCTAGATTTGTAATAACCATACGAAGAAACAAATGCAATTGAGGGATGAGTTTTCTATAGCTATTCTCTGAAATATTTGACATAGGGTAATAGATGAAATGTGATGATTCTATCTTTGTAGTGATCATACAAACAAAGAAATGAAAATTAGGGAGAAGCTTTCAGTAGCAGCCTTCAGTAATATTTCACATCATGTAATAAATGAAATATAATGATTGTGTCTGTGTACTAATCATACTATAAATAGATGCAAGTGAGGGAAAAGCTTTCTGCAGCTTTTATTTGAGATACATCACATAGGGTAATAGATGAAACGCAATGATTCTGGTTTTGAGTTAAACATACCAACAAACAAACGCAAATGGGGGAGGAGCTTTCTGCATCTTCCCTCAGAAATATTTTACATCAGGTAATGGATGAAATGTTATGATTGTGTCTGTATACTAATCATAACAACAAACAGCTGCAAGTGAGGGATGAGGATTCTGCAGCTCCTCTCTAAAATACATCACATTTGGTAATGGACGAAATGCTTTGAATCTGGGTTTGTAGTAACCATAAAACAAACAAACACAAATGAGGGGGGAGCTTTCTGTAGCTACCCTCATAATTACTTCACATCATGTAATAAATGAAATGTAATGATTTTGGCTGTGTACTAATCATTCCAACAAACAGTTGCAAATGAGGGGTGAGTTATCTGCAACTTTTCTCTGAAATACATCACATGGGGTAATAGATGAAATGCAATGATTCTGGCTTTGTAGTAACCATACCAAAAACAAACGCAAATGAATGAGTAGCTTTCTGTAGCTATTCTCAGAAATACTTCACATAGGGTAATAGATGAAATGCGATAATTCTTTCTTTATAGTAACCATTTCAATAAACAAATGCAAATGAGGGAAGATCTTTCTGTAGCTTCCGTCAGAAATACTTCACATCAGGTAATGGACGAAATGTGATGATTGTGTCTGTGTATTAATCATTCCAACAAACAGATGCAAGTGAGGGAGGACCTTTCTGCAGCTTCTTTCTGAAATACATCACATTAGGTAATAGATGAAATGCGATGATTCTGGCATTGCAGTAACCATACCAACAAAGAAACGCAAATGAGTGTTGTGCTTCCTGTAGCTTCCCTCAGAAATATTTCACATCAGGTAATGGACAAAATGTGATGATTGTGTCTGTGTATTAATCATTCCAACAAACAGATGCAAGTGAGGGAGGACCTTTCTGCAGCTTCTTTCTGAAATACATCACATTAGGTAATAGATGAAATGCGATGATTCTGGCATTGTAGTAACCATACCTACAAACAATCGCAAAGGAGTGAGGAGCTTTCTGTAGCTTCCCTGAGAAATACTTCACATCAGGTAATGGTCGAAATGTGATGTTTGTGTCTGTGTATTAATCATTCCAACAAACAGATGCAAGTGAGTGAGGAGCTTTTTGCATGGTCTCGCTGAATTACATTACATAGGATAATGGATGAAATGCAATGATTCTGGCTTCGTAGTAACCATTCCAACAAACAAACGCAAATGAGGGAGGAGCTTTCTGTAGCTTCCCTCAGAAATACTTCACATCAGGTAATGGATGAAATGTAATGATTGTGTCTCAGTACTAATCATACCAACATACAGAGCAAGTGAGGGTGGAGCTTTCTGCTGCTCCTCTCTGGAATACCTCACATAGGGTAATAGTAAAATGCGATGATTCTGGCTTTGTAGTAGCCTAGCAACAAACAAATGCAAATGACGGAGGAGCTCTCTGTAGCTATACTCAGAAATACTTCACATAGGGTAATAGATGAAATGCGATGATTCTGGCTTCGTAGTAACCATACCAACAAACAAATGCAAATTAGGGAGGAGCTTTCTGTAGCATCCCTCAGAAATACTTCACTTCATGTAATAAATGAAATGTAATGTTTGTGTCTGTGTACTAATCATACAACAAAATGATGCAATTGAAGGAGGAGCTTTCTGCAACTTCTCTCTGAAATACATCACAATGGGTAATAAGTGAAATGGGATGATTCTGGCTTTGTAGTAACTATACCAACAAACAAATGCAAATTAGGGAGCTGCTTTCAGAGCATACCTGAGAAATACTTCACATCATCTAGTAAATGAAATTTAATGTTTGTGTATTCTCAGAAATACTTCACATAGGGTAATAGATGAAATGCAATTATTCTGGCTTCGTAGTAACCATACCAACAAACAATTGCAAATTATGGAGGAGCTTTCTGTAGCATCCCTCAGAAATACTTCACACCATGTAATGAATGAAATGTAATGTTTGTGTCTGTGTACTAATCATACAACAAAATGATGCAAGTGAAGGAGGAGCTTACTGCAACTTCTCTCTAAAATACATCACACAGAGTAATAAATGAAATGCGATGATTCTGGTTTTGTAGTAAGAATACCATAAACAGATGCAAGTGAGGGAGGAGCTTTCTGCAGCTCCTCTCTGAAATACATCACATTGGGTAATGGATGAAATGCAATGATTCTGGCTTTGTAGTGACAATACCAACAAACAAACGCAAATGACGCTTGAGCTTTCTGTAGCTCTTTTCAGAAATACTTCACACATGGCAAAAGATGAAATGCGATGATTCTGGCTTTGTGGTAACCATACCAACAACAAAACGCAAATGGGGGAAGAGCCCTCGCTAGCCCCCCTCAGAAATACTTAACATCAGGTGATGGATGAAATGCAGTGATTGTGTATGTGTACTAATCATACCATAAACAGATGCAAGTGAGGGAAAAGCTTTCTGCAGGTTTTTTTTTTCTGAAATACATCGCATAGGGTAATAAATGAATTGCGAAGATTCTAGATTTGTAATAACCATACGAAGAAACAAATGCAAATGAGGGATGAACTTTCTATAGCTATTCTCAGAAATATTTGACATAGGGTAATAGATGAAATGTGATGATTCTAACTTTGTAGTGATCATACAAACAAAGAAATGAAAATTAGGGAGAAGCTTTCAGTAGCAGCCTTCAGTAATATTTCACATCATGTAATAAATGAAATGTAATGATTGTGTCTGTGTACTAATCATACCAACAAACAAACACAAATGAGGGAGGTGCTTTCTGTAGTAATCATTCCAACGAACTGTTGCAAGTGAGAAAGGAGCTTTCAGGAGCTTTCCTCTGAAATACATGACATAGGGTAATAGATGAGAAATACGATGATTCTGGCTTTGTAGTAACCCCACCAACAAACAAACGCAAATGACGGAGGAGCATTTTTAGCTTCCCCCAGAAATACTTCACATCCGGTAATGGATGAAATGTAATGATTGTGTCTGTGTACTAATATTGCCATAAACAGATGCAAGTGAGGAAAGAGCATACTACAGCTTCTCTCTGATATACATCACATGGGGTAATGGACGAAATGCGATGATTCTGGCTTTGTAGTAATCATACCAAAAAACAAACGCAAATGAGGGAGGTGCTTTCTGTAGCTTCCCTCAGATATATTTCACATCAAGTAATGGATGAAGTGTAATGATTGTGTCTGTGTACTAATCACAACAACAAACAGTTGTAAGTGAGGGACGAGCTTTCTGCAGCTTCTCTCTGAGATACACCACATAGGATAATGGATGAAACACAATGTTTCTGGCTTCACAGTAACCATACCAACAAACAAACGCAAATGAGGGAGGAGCTTTCTGTACCATCCCTCAGAAATACTTCACATCAGGTAATGGATGAAATGTAATGATTGTGCCTGTGTACTAATCATACCAACTTACAGAGCAAGTGAGGGAGGAAATTTCTGCTGCTCCTCTCTGAAATACCTCAGATAGGGTAATAGATGAAATGCGATGATTCTGGCTTTGTAGTAACCATAGCAACAAACAAATGCAAATGAGGGAGGAGCTTTCTGTACCTTCCCCCAGAAATACTTCACATCCGGTAATGGATGAAAGGTAATGATTGTGTCTGTGTACTAATATTGCCATAAACAGATGCAAGTGAGGAAAGAGCATACTGCAGCTTCTCTCTGATATACATCACATGGGGTAATGGACGAAATGCGATGATTCTGGCTTTGTAGTAATCATACCAAAAAACAATCGCAAATGAGGGAGGTGCTTTCTGTAGCTTCCCTCAGATATATTTCACATCAAGTAATGGATGAAGTGTAATGATTGTGTCTGTGTACTAATCACAACAACAAACAGTTGCAAGTGAGGGATGAGCTTTCTGCAGCTTGTCTCTGAGATACACCACATAGGATAATGGATGAAACACAATGTTTCTGGCTTCACAATAACCATACCAACAAACAAACGCAAATGAGGGAGGAGCTTTCTGTACCTTCCCTCAGAAATACTTCACATCAGGTAATGGATGAAATGTAATGATTGTGCCTGGGTACTAATCATACCAACATACAGAGCAAGTGAGGGAGGAAATTTCTGCTGCTCCTCTCTGAAATACCTCAGATACGGTAATAGATGAAATGCGATGATTCTGGCTTTGTAGTAACCATAGCAACAAACAAATGCAATTGAGGGAGGAGCTTTCTGTAGCTCTTCTCAGAAATACTTCACATAGGTTAATAAATGAAGTGCGATGATTCTGGCTTTGTAGTAACCATACCAACAAACAAATGCAAATTAGTGAGGAGATTTCTGTAGCATACCTCAGAAATAATTCACATCGTGTAATAAATGAAATGTATTGTTTGTATCTGTGTACTAATCATACAACAAACAGATGCAAGTGAAGGAGGAGCTTTCTGCAAGTTCTCTCTGAAATACATCACATTGGGTAATAAATGAAATGGTATAATTCTGGCTTTGTAGTAACCATACCAACAAACAAATGCAAATAAGGGAGCTGCTTCCAGAGCATCCCTGAGAAATACTTCACATCATCTAGTAAATGAAATTTAATGTTTGTGTATGTGTACTAATAATAGCAACAAACAGATGCAAGTGAGGGAAGAGCTTTCTGCTACTCCTCCCTGAAATACATCACATAGAGTAATAAATGAAATACAATGATTCTGGTTTTGTAGTAAGAATATCAACAAACAGATGCAAGTGAGGGAGGAGCTTTCTGCTGCTCCTCGCTGAAATACACTACATATCGCAATGGTTGAAATGCAATGATTCTGGCTTTGTAGTAACCATAGCAACAAACAAACACATATAATGCAGGAGGTTTCTCTAGCTATTCTCAGAAATAAATCACATAGGGTAATAGATGAAATGCATTGATTCCGGCATCGTAGTAACCCCACCAACAAACAAACGCAAATCATGGAGGAGCTTTCCATAGCTTCCCTTTGAAATATTTCACATCAGGCAATGGGTGAAATGTACTGATTGTGTCTGTGTACTAATCATTCCAACAAACAGAGGCAAGTGATTAAGGAGCTTTCATTGGCTGAAATACATCACATAGGGTAATGGATTATATGCAATGATTCTGGCTTTGTAGTAACCATACCAACAAACAAACGCAAGTGACGCTTGAGCCTTCTGTAGCTTTTCTCAGAAATACATCACAAAGGGTAACAGATGAAATGCGATGATCCTGGATTTGTAGTAATAATACCAACAAACAAACACAACTGAGGTAGGAGCTTCCTGTAGCCCCCCTCAGAAATACTTCACATCAGGTAATGGATGAAATGCAGTGATTGTGTCTGTGTACTGAAAATAACAACAAACAGATGTAAGTGAGGGAAGAGCTTTCTGCAGCTTCCCTCAGAAATACTTCACATCCGGTAATGGATTAAATGTAGTGTTTGTGTTTGTGTACTAATCATACCATAAACAGATGCAAGTGAGGGAAGAGCTTTCTGCAGCTTTTCCATGAAATACATTACATAGGGTAATAGATGAAATGCAATGATTCTGGTTTTGTGGTAACCATACCAACAAACAAATGCAAATGTGGGAGGAGCTTTCTGTAGCTCTCCTCAGAAATACTTCACATAGGGTAATAGATGAAATGCGATGATTCTGGCTTTCTAGTAACCCTACCAACAAACAAAGTCCATAAAAGAAATGTAATGATTTTGTCTCTGTACTAATCATACCAACAATGGGATCCAATTGAGGGATTAGCTTTCTGCAGCTTCCCTCAGAAATAAATCACATCAGGTAATGGATGAAATGTAATGATTGTGTCTGTGTACTAATCATACCAACAATCAGATGAAAGTGATGGAGGAGCTTTCTGCACCTTCTCTCAGAAATACTTCACGTAGGGTAGTGTACTAATCATACCAACGATCAGATGAAAGTGAGGGAGGAGCCTTCTGCACCTTCTCTCTGAAATACATCACATAGGGTTATAGATGAAATGCGATGGTTCTGGCTTTGTAGTAACCATACCAAAAAACAAACGCAAATGAGGGAGGACCTTTCTGTAGCTTTTCTCAGAAATATTTCACATAGGGTGATAGATGAAATGCCATGATTCTGGGTTTTTAGGAACCATTCCAACAAACAAACGAAATGAGGGAGGAGCTTTATGTAGCTTCCCTCAGAAATATGTCACATCAGGTAATGGATGAAATGTAACGATTGTAGTAACCATACATGGGGTAATGAATGAAATGCAATGATTTTTGCTTTGTAGTAACCATTCCAACAAACAAACTCCATAAAAGAAATGTATTGATTGTGTCTGTGTACTAATTATACCACATAGTGTATGCTGCCTTGGTGTGTGCCTCGCCCTTGCCTTCGGCTGTAATTGGCACAGTGCCCGAAGGACTCAGTCCCTCCGGAGGTCTTGCGCCACCACTTTTATTCCATCTTAGCCACGTATCACGGCTCTGGCATTGTCTACACTGTCGGTTCGATGGTTGCTGGTCGTGTCGGTTATGCCCTAACTCTAGGGGACCATTGTGAACATCTTTCATTTCCGGCTGGCTGCAGCTTTTACACTGCTGACGTGGTCACCATCTTTCGAGCTCTAGAGTATCTCCGCTCCTGCTCAGGTGAGTCCTTCATTATCTGTGGCTATTACCTGAGCGGTTTACCAGCTCTCGACAAGTGTTTCCCTCATTCTCGTCTGGTGATGGCTATCCAGTTGTCCCTGCATAATCTTGCCCGTTGCGGCGGATCTGTTGTCTTTGTTTGGAACCCAGGCTATGTTGGGATAGCTTGCAATGAAACTGTTGACTGCCTGGCGAAAGAGGCCACCAGTAAAGCATCTCTGGAGATTAGCCTCCCGGAGATTGATTTGCGCGCACTATTACGCCAAAAAGTTTTAGATTTATGGGACAGTGATTGGCGCAACCTGCCCATGCCAAACAAACTCCGTCATAACAAGGAGACGATGACTGTGTGCTGGTCATCCATGCGTGCCACCGCAGGGACTCAGTCATCCTTTGTCATCTCCGCATTGGCCACACCTGACTGATGCATAGTTATTTCCTGTGTCGTGAGGATCCACCTCTTTGTCGTTGTGGGGCTTCCTTGACAGTGGTCCATATTCTGTTGGAGTGCGCCCTTTTAAGTGTGCTCAGGCAGACTTTTGCGATGGCTGAAATGCTCTCTGCGCTTTTAACTTATGACTGTTCCATAGCGGACTTAGTTTTGCATTTTATTCGGGCAGGGGGATTTTATCGCTTAATGTAAATGTGTGTGTTTTTGTGTGTGTTTTTGTGTTGATTCTGGCCTATGTTGTGTAAATGTGTGCTTGTCTCCTGAAGTGTACCTTGTGAAAGGAGGAGTAGGAGGTGATTTAATGCGCGTGGTGTGAGTAGCTTCGCAGTATTTTCTATCCTTCACGTATCATGTGTTTTCATTCTTGATAAAACACTGAATATTAGTCATCGACAAAGTATTTTGTTGTAGCTCGTGTATTTAGAGGAAACAGCACTAACCTGGCGTACATGTTTCCTTGGGATTGAACTAGAATGTAGTGAATTTCAGCCACAGTCTCCAACTGTTGTCACTATTTAACTTAAATTATTATCGGACCTGTCTGAGGAAATGTGTGTCAAGTAATGTACTTCAAAAGGCCTTTCTGCTGTGCTCTAATTCCTCATGTTCATATACAGGATTGAAGCAGTTGAGAGTTGAGAAGCGTTGTGGGTTTGGCAAAGAATAAGATCTTTAGTCGACGTGAAAACACAGACAATGCTATTGTGGTAAACTGCAGTATTAAAAATTCTGTAACTTTACAAAAGGTCTAAAAGAGTCAGTAGAATCAGGTGTGACTGGTAAACCATTCTTTTTCTGGTGGTATACATTTTGTTATTTTTCATTTATAAATGTATATCTATCCGCTCCAGGAGATACATTTTCCTGCCACTGGAATGAATATGCAGGTTTTTCTGCATATCATTAACAATGTGTTTGTTGTAGAACATGTCTTCCACAGTGGCCGACATTGAAAAATGATTTGAGTGAAAGCCATTTCCTTCTGTAAATGAGTGTCCTATGTCTGTGTGGTAAGGCAGGGCAACCTGGCCATTGTATTTTATATTCTGTACCATTGCAAGTTGAAATCAAACTTCACACACACACACACACACACACACACACACACACACACACACACACACTAACTACGTAGATCTTCTTTAGTTACATCTGAGCTTCCAGTGAACATAATTCATATTTATGCATTATATTTAGCACATGGGGAACATGTGCAAACTCAGTTGATGAGAAATAAAGGATACAATTTAAGTAACTAATTCATTTTTCACCTAATTAAATCTCTCCTCATTTTCATTTAGGAAGCCTTAATCTATGTCACAGTGAAAGCCACGTGCAGACAGTGGCCAATAGCTGCTCTCTCCGGTTTCGTAATAGGGACCCGCTCTGCCCTAGTCCAGCCAGTCTGGTACTCGCTCTGGGTTTTGTTTCTATCTCGGTGGTAGTGCATTCTGGTCGTTGCTCGTTGTTGACAATAGCCTGGCTCTGGTTCTGAGTGGATTTACGTTTGGTGTTTGGTTTCCACAAGCCTCTGTTGTTTATCTCTTCCTCCTTGTGTCGCCTATAGTCGGTAGCGGTTGGTTGTTGTCAGGTGTCATTGGTCTGTCGTCCGACTTGTCCTGTGTTTACCTTGTGGTGCGTGCTCCACCGCTGGTGTCTTCCCTGCCTGGCGGCTCCGATCCGCAACCCCAGCCATTCCTGCTGATGGTTGTGGTTACCACAATTTACTTCGCTCCTACCACATTGTCGTCAGTAATTGCAGTAGTCATTTTCAACATCTTCTCAACCATCTTTGAAACATTTGTACCACTTGTAAAGTCTTGTACTCGTAGTAGAGTCGCCAAAAGCCACACTCGATGTTTCCAATGCGATACTGCACTTTGTTCCATTTTTAAACAAAATTTAATGGAGAATCTTTGATCCATCTTTTTTGAAAGTAAAAATTCTCTGAGCACTCAAAAACAAAAACCTCCTTTTCCACTGTCAACAATGAACTAAATACTGAAAATAGATGTAAATATATGTACGGTACATCAGGAACACGTGTACTAATAAGAAAAGAACAAAAATGTATACAGCCGACAGAATTAAATTCCTGTAACTTTTTGATCACACCTCATATGCAGTGTCTGGAAAAAGGAAATAAAGCACCCATAACAGTGTAACTTTGTACAAGTACAAACTATTAGCGGGCATGTACACAATTACAGCAGCGGTTCTCAGCGAAAGTAGAAAGGCCACTAGTGTTGATGGTGGAGGGTATACAAGAGGTGTGAGCACCATCGGGTAGACTACTGATGAGAGGTGTCACATTGTGTTCAGTGTTGAATCACGGTTCTGCACTATCCCCGATGACCACTGTGAGCACGTGTGGCGGCAGCTTGGGGGACATTCCATTCTTCCAATGTTTTGGAAAGGCACAGTATGGCCAGCAAATGGTTATGAATGTAGGTTGCAGTTGATAGTGATTGAGGGAACTGTGACGGAACAACAATCTTTCAGATGTCGATAATCCTCGTGTTACATCTTGTATGACAGTATCGTGATGTTATTTCCAACACAACAGTGCTCATCCACATAGTGGCATGTGTATGTATCAATTGTATGCATGGTATTAGCTGCTCCCATAGTCAGCAAAATCCTTAGATATGTTCCCTGCAGAGCATATGTGGCACGAGCTTGGACGTAAACTCTGCCCCAGTGTCAGTATCCAGAATATTGTGGACCATTACAACAGTTTGAGGCCAGCTTGCCCGAGGAAGGAATCTAGTGGCCTTATGACACCCTCCCAAACAAACAAGTGTATGCAAGAAGGGCAATTGGGTGCATGTCATATTGATAAGTGAGCTCATACTGCCAAGTTCTTTGTAAATCTGACTCAATTTTGTAATCACTAAAGTAACATCACATACCGACTGAACCCATGGCATTTCTTTTATTTCTGCGAATTTCAATTTCTTAGCCGGGCAGTGTTTATGAACATCTTGGGCTGAAAGAAAATCAGCCTGATATAGAGACGTAAAACTATTAGAGACGTAATTAAATGTAAAAGTTTCACAAAAACACATTTAAAGTGAAAAGCCTGAAAAAACACCAAGTTGTGTGTCCAGAAAATCTGTATCACAATGGGTTAACAGTGAGCAGCAACTGCAACCAAATGGGAAAAATATCTTCTTCCGGCCCAGGATGTTGTAGCAGATTTTCTGCAACTTCACATTCCTAATGCTTCTGTATATTTTTTCCTGTTTCTACAAAGTCCACTCCTGGCAACTATAATTTAAAATGATCCAAGTCACTGTCCTTCTTCTTTGTATACTAAGGTGTCTGTCTGTAAATAATTTACTCTTATTTCTGAAGGCTTGGGCATTCCAATTCTTCTCTTAATATCCACTAGCTTTTGCCCTCAACTATGTTGGCACGGATCTTGAACCTGCATGAATTTTGAGTAGCCCTGAAACTTATTATCCATGGGAAAAATTGATATAAAGAACTGAAAGTGAAGTTGTCAAAACGATCCAATGGTAAAGAATTGATATGTTTGTAAGCACAGATACAGATATTTGAAGTATGAAATAGCAAAACACCTGGATAGGGGAACAAGCTGGTGGCGTATTTAATGAAAATACAAAAAATTAAAGAATCTGTAGTTACAAATAAGTCAGTTCTTTACTGTTGCACCCTTTTGACAGTGTCACCTTCAGTCTTTTATATCTGTTTTTCTTGCTAATAAGCTTCAGGATATTTATGAACGTTCATGTCAATGAAGTCGTTTGCTTAATAAGCTTATCAGTGACAATAGTTACAGTAATTTGTGAATGAATTCAAGAATGTCTGTGGGTAATGGAATTAAACTGTTAACATTAGTAATAATTTGGAAAGTTTCATCATCATAACACTATTTACTACTTTTTACTGATTTTTCTCATTTCTGGTCCTGGTTTGTTTCGTTTAGTTTTATAAACCTTCCACTGTCCCGATGTTTTTTTCTTCCAGTATAATGAAATGATGCTTATATGAAACTGATTTGATCCACATAAAGCACTTGCAGTCCCTTGCAGGCCTGCATACAATAACAAGTATTTAATATTGCATTTTTTGTAATCAGTTCAGCATGCATCTCTGTATACATAACCTGTCAGTAGCTGCCCACAGAGTTATTTTCAATTTTCCTGTAATTTAATAACATAAAACATGATAAATAGATGTAAAAACTTTTTATAATATGGAAAAATGCCAGTACACCATTATTATTTGCAGTATGTAGATAGTCACAGGATATGTGATGCATTCCCTTATGGATCTGAGTTACTGGGTACACATTTGTTTCCATACTATTCCGGCCCACATAGTTAAATGTACAGTTCAGTTTATCATGTTTTATAGATAATTTCACTTCAAAATTTCTCTGAGGGTTGAAATGCTTTTATAAATATGTAATGTTGAATCATTGGCTGTTGTCAGCTTAGCATATAATTTTAATGGTCTATTATCCATTCTGGATCTTTCTGAACTCATCAGCTGTGAACAAATGTTGATTAAGAATGCAACCAACCATGAGTACTTCTAAAAGTATTTATTTAAATGCCATTACCAGTCTCAAGCTATTATGTCTGTCTACAGGTTTTTATTTTATTTACTTACTTTTTTTTAAGTAATTGCAACAATGTGCTAATATACGTGTATTTGATAAAATATAAAATGAAATACTTACATACCCTCGATTTGTTTTGTCGGTATCATTTAGGCTTTCTTTGGTCCTTAAGCATTTTCAGCATGACACACGAAGAGTTAAGAATTATAGACAATGCACTTATTCTAAACAATCCACTGTGTTGTGCACACACTTCACAGTATTTTTCATCAGTTGCAGCCTTTGACAAGTACTTCACATGTAATGATTTTGCTTACAGTGAAAAGTCTATCCACTGACCAATGATATCACTCATTTCTCAACAAGGAAACATCTCATCTACTGTATGTTAAGTAAAGAATGTGTGGACGATACAAATCTAAATAACAGAAAAATGCTTTGTCCAGAAAAGTGCACTTCTTACAAGTGAGGAACTCTAATTGTAGCATGTCATAGGAGAAATTAACAAGAAGATTTATCAGGCTACTCTCGAGAAGCAATGGCATGTGTTTTGATTTTGGTCCCTGACAATATTCTTCAATGGATGTTAAGTTGGGCAGCTAGTGGAATAAGGATACCCTTGTTCAGAGTCCTAACACAGACCAATCATGTTTAATTTGTGTGAAAAGTGCAATGAACATTTTCAGGATTGTTTATTAGCCAGCTGTAGTTGCTCATTTAGAATTTGCTGAGATGAATTGAAGGTGTGAATGCATATTTCTAGTTATTTTAAGATACCCATTTTCCTCCATAAGTTAGTTGTATATTTTGTTTGTAGATTATCTTTAGTGTTTGAAATGCTGTATCTATATTGAGCCATGTGAGTGGCAGTTGCAGATGTACTTAAATGTTTTCAGTCTAAAAGCATCCTTGTACTTATTATATCTTGAAGTTGCTGCCAGTCAGGCCAAGATAAAATCTGATGCAATTGTCACAATCAGTACTGTGTACTCCTCAGTTTTAGAGACCCAGCCCAATGGTTTTGGTTTTATGTACTATGTTATGTTGCCGCATTTAGTGTGCATCTATGGGCTTAAAGTCGAAATTGTGCAGAAAATATTAGTAAGTTACTTTATTCAACCATAGAATATTTATGAAATATTACATATGTCATGTTAATTGAAAGAGGAAACAGTTTTTTAATTAACTAATCCATACATACAGCAATAACATCTTTTACAGTTGTAGATGATGATGATCTGCTGTTAATTTTGAAGTGTTTTGTACAATTTTTTATACACATTGCCAAACAAGTGTACAATTTATGTAAAAAAAAAAATACAGTTTGTGTCGCATAACTACACACTGGGTGAGCGAATATTTGTAGTTTGGGCACTGCCTTTCAGCTGTTTCAAGTACCTTGACAATACTTTTAGCATCCCCTTGTATTCTTTGTGTTGTCTCTTTAGCCCATTTGAAAAAGCAGAGTCATCAGCTCACCACAAAGTTAAGATGACAAAATTGGATGAAGGATGGAAATTATCCATCACAGACACTGGGTGCAGAATTTCACATTATTTCTAGTTAAATAATAATAATTTTTTCAATGCCTGCTTGATGTTACATAAATAATCATGGACTTTTTAGTATTAACTATTTGAGAGGTATGCTTCATTTTTTTTAATATTAGGGTTTTAATGCATTCAAAAAAATTATGGTGCAGTTTTATTCCATTGTAGAAAATACTGGCTGTTGTTTTGTTTATCTTGAAACATGTGTCGGACAAAACTGATATTTACTCAGATCATGTGAATACAGCTGTTTGTGAGATAACTGCTTTGTTCTGTATAAGCCAAAAATATTGTTATTCAGTCTGATATTATGTAATTGCCCAAACTATGAGGTTTGTGGTGGGATTATTTGGGACAGAGATGCTACATATAAGTATGTTGTGCAAACAATAATGTAAAATGAATGACTTACAGAGGATGATGTGAAGTTTGCACTATGTGCATATTTAGACTGCTCAGCTATAACTGAAGTTGTATTTACCAAATGTTGAAAATTGATCTTCTACCTTAAACTTATAATTACCTTTGATGTTTACATTCTGTATGTAGCAAACATCACTATAGAAATCTGCCATTGCGCTGCTTGTAAAAGTTGTAACTGCTTGATAGTAATTTGTCATGTTGACATAATGATTATTCCTTAATCTAGAATGTTTCTAGTTACGTAAGTACTTTTATTCATGTTATATAGTAACCTGTTTATACATTATGTATGTAAATGTTTATTGTTCGCTAGGAAACTTAAGTTTGGGTCAACACAATTCCAAACAGACAGTTATAATTTATGATAATAATTAAAATAGTTTATGCACAATTATCTTAAAATATACAAAATTAAATGTAAACTTAGTAACATTCAGATTAATGCTTAAAGACATTCTTTCCTTTCTTACTGTACACTGATTTCTGCATGCATTTTTAAGTGTAAAGATGCCTTGCTGGTACCTGATACTTAATGCTGTAAATGTTAGCTGTGTTAGCTTCAGTTTTGCTTGGTTACTTTATATTTGTATGCATCATATGGGAGAAGTCAAAACAATACTACTTTTGTGTAAAACAAATGAGCTCTGTATTCGCATGTTAACAATACTATCAGAGCTAATGACATTCTGTGATAATCAGAAACGTCATTTCTATGATGTTTCTGGATGTAACAGCATAACTAGTGCTACGATGGGGCTGATTTGACGATGGGACTAGTGCTACAATGGGACTGGTGTGGAGATGAAAACATTCTTGAGTGGATGACCATCTCTGGGGTGCAAGAATTTCTCTTGATAGGTGTGCAGCCACCAGGATTACGATCTGTTCCTAGCTGTACTGGACATTCCATATTTCTTAGACTCCTGGATTAATCTGTACTGCTATCACACTGTCTACCACACCCTGTTCTTTGTACCTCCCTTTGCAGGTGCAGTGGGTAACATGACACTTGTGAAGAGGCTTCAGTTTCCTTTCCAAGAGAAAATTGGTCCTACACAGACCCATCCTCACTCCACCCATGAACAACAGTTCTCAAATTTTATATGGATATGAATCTGTATGTGCATCAAAGCCCTTCTTATGCAACACAAGACATGGGTAGCCGACATACGTTTGCGGCACTGTGAACTGTAACTTGACAGCTTACCACTACCTTATCCAAGACTGCCTCTAAAGTAGTAGCAATAAAGGCTGTGCATATGTGGCATGTACTTCTTTTTGAGAACATCCATCAGGGGTTTCAGAGTATTTAATTCTACAGCATCGAATGTGTCATGAAGTGCTCTTTGACCCAGTTAATTTATAACATTACATAAATAACACACAGCACAGTGAACAGTATTAATGGCGATGATAACGACATTGATGACATGAACAACACTTATAATAGTCTATTCACTGGACAGTAAATTTGTAATTATTTATTTATTCTGTTAGATGAGTTGATTGTTAATCAGTGCAATGATGACTGCATTACCACCTGAAGCAAGACTGCTTAATACAAATTTCTGCTTTATTCAATAAATTTTTCGTGTCCACATATGTTGCTGCAACAATAAAGTAAAATTAAATGATATGATTGAATTGTTCATTTGATGGAATTCTGTATTCATTTGGATGTTAAATACACCAGTGTATCATTTCTTTAATGCCTCATCTGAATCCTTGTCACTATTGCCATTTTTATCTCGAATTTATGTATAGCATTGCCTAACACTTGTTTGTAATTTAGTTTTCAAAGCTATAATTGTAAAAAAAAGAAAGTTGTTTGTGTTTAATATGTTATTTAAGTTTAGTTTGATGTTTCACTGTTAGTATGTTCTGAACATTAAAGAATATTACTAACTATCCTGAAATACATTATTAAAGTTATCCCCTACTGTCACTCACAGTGTTTTGTAAGTCATTGTAATATGTTGATGCTGATTTACACTTTTATGGCCACTTACCATTATTTTGTTACTGATCTCTTATAAAAGCAGATTCTTGATTTATATACATCATCTATTTTTATATCTTTATTGCCTGCTGCGGAAAGTGGATGTTAACAATGTTGTTGAATTATAGTGTAAGCGGCTATGCCTTCATCCAGAAAGAAATAAAAATATGTTTGACATGTATAGGTATTTTAATTCATCTCCCTCAGGATATCTCACATATAACTTATTTCATCTCTGGCAGTGTTTATTAATTTGATGTGGTAGTCAGGAAGCAACCTCAAGATGTAAAACAAACTCTTGCAACGTTTTTGTCCATAAAATTTGGAATTGGGAAGAAAGATAATGGTGGCAAGTGCTGTTATCAAATACACAACACTGAAATGGTTGTATCTGAGTGGTTATACACTACATTAGAACAGAATTTTCCAATAATCAAAATTTCTTTTGTGACAGCATTATGGGATAATTTTCTCCTATTCCCACATGAGGGTGCACAGATAGCTTGAGCATTTGGGAGCTTCTTCCATACTCAGTTAAGAGAGTTAGCTCTGCCAGTAACACTGTGACAGTTTTTTACATACAGAGGATGACAGTGTGCGGTTCAACAGGCAGGTCCTGTCAATAACAGAGAAGCTGTTGAAAGCTTTATTTCTCCCTAAAACCTTAAGGGGCAAGTAAATCTGAAAAACATATCTAAAAATTTCATAATCTTGTTCTGATTGTGTAGAAACAATTGTTACTCCTAAGTAACACTCGGACGCAATAAATAAGCCCTGTTGTGGTAAATAAATTTACACTCATATTTAGGGTACGTTAATTATCACATTCGTTTAGGGAGTGACTCGTTATCATGTTAAGGCACCATTTTCAAAATTTTAAGTGGTATGTAAAATCTTGTGGCTTTTGCAAACTGAAAAAGAGGAACTTGCAGTTTATTCCATGCCATCGACAGGAAAACTGTGAATGCCTAATTATGTAAACAGAAAGGTATACTAGGGTTTAACCTCCCATTCTTAATGATGCTTTCACCATGCCCTCCCAGAAAGTGGGTGGTCACAAGTGCATGGCATACTGCCTCATCTGTTCCAAAACACAAATATTAGGGTATGAGATTGATAACCATTTACCATTCATTGTTCCACAGTGAGAAATATTTATTGGATTTTTCAGATTGGTGCAACAGGTAAATCAAATATACTGGTGCCCGTTGCAATTTATTGCTTCAAAATACCTATAGAAACAACTGTGGGAGCTCTCACACAGAATCTTTGGTTTGTCATCTCTCTGTACTTATGTCTGGTTTAGGCAGCACACGATCCACATCTCCATTCAACAACCTGTAGTAGTATTCATGGAAATCCGTAGGAAACCCACCGTTCCATAGTAACACACTTGTCTCTCATTTGCTGTGAATAGATCTTTAAATTTGCTGCTGCACTTTGTACTTTCTTGATGCAGTGGAGCTGCTGTGCAGTTCCAATACTTCTGGCCATGTAATTTTATTTCTGTTTGCAGATGATTGAGGACCGTAAGAAAGCACATATCTACTCAGACTCATGATAAAGTAATGTAACCACTCTTAACAAACTCCTCTAATGAGACGAGTGTTCAACGGAAACAATGGTATTGTCAGGAATGCCCCTAGGGAAGTGTTTTCTGTAAACATAATGATTTGGCAAGCAGGGTGGGGAATAATGTGCGGTTGTTTGCAGATGATGCTGTGATACAAGATGATTTAGACAACATTTATGGTTGTGTGTGTGTGTGTGTGTGTGTGTGTGTGTGTGTGTGTGTGTGTGTGTGAGTGAGTGAGTGAGTGAGTGAGTGAGTGAGAGAGAGAGAGAGAGAGAGAGAGAGAGAGAGAGAGAGAGAGAGAGAGAGAGAGAGAAGGATGTGTTAACGGTATTTTCAAATGACATGTAAGTTGTACATAGATGCTTTGGGAACTCGTATGGGAATCCCTGGAGAGAAAGCAATATTCTTTTTGAGGAACACTGTATAGAGAAATTTAGAGAACTGGCATCTAAAGCCGAATGCAGAATGATTCTACTGCCAGCAGCATACATTTTGCATATGAATTATAAAGATAAGCTATAAGATACTGGGGCTTACACAGACGCATATAGATATTCATTTCTACCTCACTCTTTATGCGAGTGGAAGAGGAAAGGGAATGACTAGTAGTGGAACAGGGTACACGCACACTACAGCTGCTGGTGGAATATGTATGTAGGTGTGGCCAGGCTCATAACAGGAGCTCTCATTCAATCTTTCTGTGACAGAAAAGTTTCTGGATCATGGTCGCCAGTGTCCATTTTCTCCTCGAGTTCAAAGACACTGCCAAGCCATGACTTCAACCCACAGGTGGACCTCCATAGCAGGGTGGAAGCACAAACACTGCTGTGCCTTGCTGATCTTAATTAGTTAACTCCACTTTTCACAAATCTATACATACACGACAAAGGGCACACACGGTTGGTTGGCCCACACTTACTGATTACTAAAAATATGTTTTTAACAATTACGAATGTCGTTCCTCGGCGTGAGAGATAATACATGCATTTCAAGTTGTTGTTAAGTTTGATCACACTTATAACATTTCCAGTTAAGTGTAATAGTATGTAATTAATTCGTAAGGACATAGTTTATAACCATGTTTTGGTGGAAATAGTTTAACTGTTCTTTACCATAGGGAGTCACATGCTGATTCTGGGCTCTATACTGCACTACGTTACTTCAAATCTGATTTGTGACAAATATTAAATGGTGTCTCTGTACAGGTTGACTTGTCATTTTCCAGCTAAGTCTCTTTACTTTTGACTATTTTGGAGACTATGTCATTATTGTGACACAACATCACATTGCAGCTTAAAATATTTGTAGCACCAACATTTACAACTCAATTTTAGGACAGACACTGTGTACATATATTATTTTTGAGATGATATTGTCCCTTCTTTTATACCTCCATACAAAAATAGTATAGGTAATTTCCTGTATGTATCCACCTGTCCCCAGGTAACACCATCCCTCCTATGGGTCCGTCTATGTCCCCCTCACTTCCATACATAAAATGGGGTTCACTGAACTTAAAAATTGAAACTATATCTCTTTCTGTGTCAAAAGTGTCTATATAGCATATTTAAGTTTTACTTGATACATGGGTTTCCTACTACTTTCCATTCTGTCACTCTTACTGTGTCTTTCACTGAGTCATACCTTCCATCTATGTTATATTAACATTTAATAATGTGCTTTCTCTGATACAAACTTAAGATTAACTACAGACTGTTCATTAAGACCTCATTTGCTGTTACACATGGAAATGTTGTTATCCAGTTTGTTCTTATCAATAGAGTTGTGCACCACTCATTTTGAAATCATGAAGTAGTACTGAGAATACAGAAGTTTCCTTTAATTTGTTACTTTTCCTCTCAACTACTTTGTCATATACTAGGTATATATGTGATACAGTAGCTTTTCACTTTCCACTGAGAACACAACTATCTTTTTGTTAATCCCAATTGAAAAAAAACATTAAATTATCAAACTTAAAACCTTTATTTATTGTGTGTCAAACACTTTATGCCCAATTATGTAACATATGTATAACTATCAGCTTTTTCATACACTTTGACACGTATAAGGTTCACACACAAGTTAATAGCATTTTCGTTTTGCATGTTGCATTCCACCACTGTGCAAATTTTGCATGAAACAGAAAGGTTACAAAATGAGGTGTATGAGTACCGCATGTCCGAAGTGAAAATCGCAAAAATCAGTTGGTGGCCATATCTATCTCTATTTGCTCATCATCAAGTGGCTCATGAAATACTGAACATTACAATTGTTGCAGGGTTAGGGGTCAAACCCGGGACTCCACATGGCAGACCTGAAGCTGGGACCCACCACACCGTATTTCGTCAGGAGGCCGAGCAAGTTCAAGAATTTTGAGAGACAGTGCAGAGTGATAAAGCGGTATTCAGTAACATTGCTTTATTCAGCTAATTTACAGTATTTGATGGTGAAGCGTAGTGTCAGCGTGCTGCCCGCCCGATGTCCTGCAAGTCCAGCCGGCTCAGCAGACTCCTGGTATGCCGATGCCACTGCTGTTGTTATCAAGGCTGCCTGCCAACGGAACTTGGCCGCCGCTCTCCCGGTCACCACCCAGCGATGCATAGCGCCTTGTGACTTTCTCTGCCCCATTAGGCCTGCTCTGTCTGACCAAGGGATGAAGGTGGATGTACTGGTGACCCGTGGCCCTCAGGCCACCGCTGCTCCCAACTAGTGACCTGACTCAAACCCACGCGCACCTGGATTCTGTGCTGAAATTTTCCGCTAATGGTGCTTGCCGGATGGCAACACCCACTGCCATCTCTGGCGCTGTCGTAGCGCTGCTCTGCTACCCTTAGGGTACGCCTCGCCCGGACCCAGTTTGCCAGGTGGGAAGCAAACTTGGCAACTACACTAGAGTGGAACTGAGTCCCTCCTGGACCTGCTGCAGACCTCTCTCACTGCCGTTTTTCAGGCAGACTATGCTATTTCCAAGTGGAAGGATGCCATTCCACCCTCCCCTGGCGTTGTGTCCCCCGATGCAGAATATAGCCCGAGCAACAACATAGAAACAAAGTACAAATTTATACAGAATGCTTATAATATTGCTGCCAGACTGGCCACTATAAGCATAGAGCAGCACAGGTCTGTCCAGACGTTCCACTGACCTGGCAGACCCTGTCAAGCTAAACTTGCCCGTCTATTTATATTGATTTCTCCCTTGCTTCTGACATAGTGTCAGAGAGAGACAGGAACAATTGTAGGGATAAATTCCTACAGGTCAGCCATTTACAAATATCCTCTCCTGGCTCTGGCCTAGTGCCCCACCTCATATATCCACTAACTAAGAGCAACGCTGCAGTTTCCTACCTTGTTGTTGCTCCACTCAAAACAAATCGTGCATGCAATACCGCTGTCGCAGCTCTGCGCCGGCAGGTGCCATGTTAACTTGCCTGGCCTGCTGGCTGTCGTCCGTTATGGCACTCTGCCAGCGGCCCCAGATTTCATCCCCCAACAGCGCCTTCATTGAATTTCGAAAAAATTTCCCTTTCCCTTGACTAGATTGACACTAGTGCAGCACTATCCTGGTGATGAACAATTGTGTCTGTATTCTAACATAAGGAAAAGAAAGGATTGGTTGGGGCCAAACAAAGGAGCAACATCCCATAGAAAAATCTGCATGCTTTCACAAAAGATAATGTTATGCATCTAGTGGAACGACGATGGTGGGGTGTATTATGAATTGCTTCCGCAAGATGTAACGGTCATTGCTGACATTTTCTGTCAACAGAAAAGATGTCTTGCTTATACAGTCTAAGAACAGCAACCAGGAAGTCCAAGTGAAGCAATACTGATCCATGAAAGAGCCTGCCTGCATTCCGTACAGTATTTTTTTGTCAGTCTAGCAAAAGTTGGGTTGGGAAGTCATGTCACACCCACCTTATTCACCTGATCTTGTGCCTCAGATTTGAGCCTTTTCCACTCTCTATCAAATAACTTTCATGGAACTTCCCTTTCGGATTAAGAAAGTGTTCTGAAGATGACTCAATGAATTCTTCACCAGAAAACCATGCCATTTACATTTCGCAGAATCGAAAATTTCCCCAATGTTTGCTGTCCATTGTAAGCACTGAAGGATGATATATTATTGTACGCTGAAGTCTCTGTTATGTTTATTAAACCTATAGAAAAAGTATACAAACTAATGCACCAGCTACATACCTGTATTGGGGCCTAGCGCAATGGTTATCATATAAACATGATGTAGAAGGTTGTTGGATCAAAAAACGACAAATGAAACTTTTTTTTCAATTTATAAATCTGATCAAAAGAATTTGATTATTATTGTTATTCAATTAATTCGTTTACATGTAATTTTTGATATTATTGTTTGTTTTATTTACCCTTATTTTTCTTTCTGTCATTCTTTTTTCTCCTGGAATCTGCCTGTGTCACCTATAATGTGGAAATAATTGTTAATGTGTGTGTGTCCGTCTCAAGTTGCTTCGTAGAGGTTAGCTTTAACCACCATAAACAAAGCAAGTGCGATTTTTAAATCTGCACAGATTGTTGATTGCTATTCTCTCTTATGCATTTCACATCATGGGGTTGTGGTTAGCTTAGGACACAAATTTGAATTCAAGGCTTTGTCTGCCATGGTTGTCATTTCTCACTTAGAATCAGCTGTCCATAGACCATCTCACATTTCCAACGTATCTGGAAGTGGCTGCCTCCAACATTACTCTGCATTAATTATTGCATAGTAATGAAGTAAAACAAATTAATATTTCCACTTTGACAGTTCTCTGCAATTTATTGCATAATTTGGTAAACCATACTGTTTTTTCTGACATGCTCTGGTGGTTTCCGGTGATTAAGGGTGTCAGTGTGGTACTGGTGTGCAAGACTCACACTCCCTCTTGGCTATCAAACTTACTTGGAGTTGCTTCGCCGATCATCTTTTCAGGATAGCCAACTGTGATGTCCTGCACGTCTTCTTCTCTGAATATAGGATGCTACATGGAGGAAATTTTTTATACTTTAAAATATTCTTGAGTGTACGGAGTTATTTTAAAACTCAATCTCACTGTATTTTCATCACACACAACAGTTTCTGACAGACCGGAAGGTTTCAAGCTTACAAAAAATGTTTTAGTTGTATGAAAACTATCACATTCATTTTTCCATAAATACAGTCTACAAATCTCACAAAGTTTAACAAGACAACTCTCTAGACCTTACTTATTGATTCTTTCTCTTACATTCGTAATTGTCCCTTCTCTTCTTTCAACAACATTCAAATGTTCACACAGTAATGTTTCATGTCGCATGGAGTACGGCGCGTTTATTCCTTGAGGTGGATGTGTAACTATAGGCGACTACCTGCCCACGCCGATCATCCGTCCCATACACGTCCGTCCTGCACACACACATAACTGTGGTGCAGTAGACACAGTTCTACTCATCTCTAAAATAACGCGTGTTCAAGACGGTGGAAAAACGAGGGTCTCTAGAATTTACTCCAAAATTCCTTAGGCATTACAATGCCTTCCAGAATGCTGGAAGTTAGAAAAGTATAATTATTAAATTGTCATTACTTCAACACCCCCCCCCCCCCCAATCAATTTAATAATTTCCTAAATTGCTCATAAAATTCACTATCCCCAGCTTTTAACACAGTCCATTGAAACGTGCACTCTTAGCTACTTTTGGTAAAATATGGGCCATTTGTTCCTCGGAGCTAATGTATTGAACATTCAGATGGCCTTTGTTGTATAGCTCTTGTGTAGAACGGATTTCACATCCAAATGCTTCAGTCATCTATGTTCCCACTTCCGTAATTGACAGATTCTTCAAGAAGATGCTTAAGCCATGGGGTGTCTGTCATAGCTGTCGCCGAAGCTGGATATTCTGCTTCTATTTCCTAGTGAAACTCATCTGTCTCCTTGTCACCAGAAACAGTATTTTCAAACAAAAAACTATAAGAAAGTGAAGAAGACAGAAGATCTACAACATAACATAGTCAGAATCAACATAGCAGTAATAGCATTTAAAATTTCCTTTTTGTAACACAGGCCAACATCAAGTGTTCCTTTAATATATCAAGGAATTCATTTCAAAAATTTCTACTCTAATTCTGTTGGTTAATTTTTCTGTCTACTAAAATAGTTAAGTGATGCACTTCGTCTGGTCATAGCTGTCATTATATACATTGAAAAACACAGTAATTGTCCATCTGGTTTAAATTCATCCATTTGACCACACGCATCTCCACTGGATTTGACTTCCATCGATGTTCTCAGTGCTTACAGTCTTCCATGTTGAATCTTTTCAATAAGTATTCAAGATGAACATAGTGACAAAGAAACATTTTGCCACTGTTGCTCTGCATATTTATTCTGAGGAATGATTTTGGTTCTCCAAGTTCTCACATTCGACATTTTAACTAGTTCTTAATGTAGGTGACTTTTTTTTTTACTATTACATCCAGCTGGAATATTATCTACTTATGGAAGCAAATTGAGTATAATGATCATCAATGATTTCAACATAGAGACATCTGCCAATTTTGGGTTGTCGAAACATGATATCCTTCTAAAACTGTCAAAAGTGTTTTTTTAGTTTGCATACAAGTCTTTTCTTAATCTTTACACCAGGTCTCAATGCAGGAATCAATTTTGTACATCTGTTTGTTCCATAAATGAATTATGTTCCTTCAACACACTAAGGAGCATTCTTAGTGTTGTGAATTGAGCAAGTGGAGTATAGTCATATCTCTTTCAATATTTCCAGACATGTCTATTTTTACTTTGAACATCCTCTTACTGTCAGTGATACTTTTATTTGCTGTAAGTGGTGCATAAGTCAAAGTTCCATTAGATGACTGAGAGCCCAGTTTTTCCATTATTGCTTTTTTTCCATTCTTCTTCTACTTCTTCTTCATGATGCCTAACCTGAACGTCTTCAGACTTCTGAGGTAAGTTTTCCCACTAATGTTTTTGCATTCAAGGGAAACACTGGATAATCCTTGAAAAACATAATTTTCTTGTTATTCTATTGCTTTTCCGCAAAGTTTCTGCTGGCTTCCACTTCTTCTGACATTGTGGGCCTTGAGTTCCCTTCAACAGTTTGCACAAAATCAAGGACTTCAAAACAGAAATAACTTTGAGGAAACTGAAGAATGTTCTGAATTACATTGTTCACTTGAATGGTCTTCTTCAAGATCCAATCATAATTGCTTTCATCTTCAAATTGAAACTTATCTTTTTCAAAAATTACATCTCTCCCAAATACAACTTTGTGTTGCTTGGCGCACTATATTCTGTGGCTAATTAGACAGTTTCATTTTAATGGGCTAGTTCCTTTTCAATACTTTCCTGGGAATGTGCCACTATGCAACACACCCAAAGTCATATTTGTTAAATTTGGCTTTCTTCCATCCGATAGCATTTCTAGAATTTCTGCATCTAAAACTGAAGTATAACTACGGTTAATGATAAAAGTATCTGCCAGTAACTTTTGACTAAAATTGCTTTCAAACTTCGCGTCCAAGAATTGTGCAATGAGACTTCTCAATGACAGTATGATTTAGTCGCTCCGCCACTCCATTTCGTAAATGACTTTGCAAATATACTCATGACCGTTGTCACTTTTAAATCTCCTGATTTTCAGCAAATACATACTTTGGAAATACGAAGCAAGAATTGTTACCAATATTGTATCGACCACTGTGCCATACAGTTCAGTGAGCTGACACATGGGTATTATATACTGTAGGACTGAAAGTTTCGGAGTGTTTTTCTCGTGAGTGGCTAGCCATCTGGCCGTATGGCTGGGGCATTGTAACTCTATGGGGTAGTGCTGCCAACACATGCCATCCCACTCTTAACATCATTTCCCAACCCTCACACTCCCCTTGTTAGTGTGTGTATATACACAATTGAATCATTTCTGTGAGCAGCAGCTATAGCTATCACCCTTTTGAATTGAACCTGCTGAATTTTTAAAAACAAGCATCATCCAGCCAATAATAGTTTATGCACTGACAATTAATTATTTAGTGAACCTGACACTAGAAGAGCACCTTTTAGTTTTAATTTGAAATTCCAGTCCACAAACTATGCTTTCAACATAAATTTCTCCAAACTTTATTCTTATTTGATTCACCAGTTTGTTCACATCCATCAAAGAACAGATTAATTAACTAAATATCCTGTTACCCTCAAATCTAGAAACCAATCCACTTTGCCACCTGGAAAACTTCCAGTAACAGCTGAGAAAGAAAAATTATTTTCATTTCTGTTTATTTTTTGGAGAGATTTAGCTAAATTTGCAGAACTATACCTCTATGCTTTTGTGGCAATCTAACATTGTATTTTTCCTCAATAATGGCATTGTTTCCCACGTCTGTAACACATATATTGGGTTGTTACATAAGTTTGTTGCATTTTTCTGTACGTTTGATAAACACAACAGATACACATACACACCCTACTCATCCATAATATATTCTCCTTCACTATTTACAACAGTCTATCAATGCTGAAATAACTTTTTGATTCCATGACTGTAGACATCGAGTGGTTTTGAGGTGAAGAACTCGTCGAGCCATGGTAGGAGCACCTTTTGCATCCGGCAAAGCTTAGCTTGAAGTTTGTTCGATAGGGAGCAGGAAAAACTGAGGGTGCAAGATCAGTTGAATAAGGTGAGTGCAGAATGACCTCCCAATCCAATTCTAGTATAAAGTTTTTGGTCAGTCTCGCAGAATGGGCGCGGGCGCGTTATCGTGGAGTAGCATCACTTTTCGCAGTCTGCCTGGTCGTTGTCCTCAAATTGCGTCCATAAGATGTCTCAGTTACTGACAATAAATATCATCAGTGATGGTTACATCTCAGGGAAGCAATCTGTACTACACCACACCATCACTGTTCAACTAGATGCATAATATTATGGATGCATGCAGGCTTTTATATGGGGAGTTGCTGCTTTGTTTGGGGGCAACCATTCTTTTCTTGTCCTTATGATCTTAGGATAAAGACACCATTTCTTGTCACCTATAAGGCTATAACGATACAAGTTAGGAATGGTCAACGTTGCTTTCAAGCAAACTGATCACTTACAATGAGAAAAGCACATACATCCACCTGCTGATTTATGTGTTTTCGGCTTAGAGCATGTGGTACCTTTTTGCAACCTTCTCCATTGCATGCAAATGTCGCACGATGGTAGAATGATCACAGTTAATAACATTTTCCAGTTCTCGAGTTTACTGACATTGATTATTGTGGGTTAATGTGTTTAAACAATCTTTATGAAACTTTGACTGTCTTCCTGAATGTGCTGAATCACTAATGTCAAAATGATCCTTCTTAAAACAAGAAAACTGCATTCTTGCCATGATCTGTCTCATGGAATTATCCCCCTCCCACATGTGGCGTGAATGTTTCTGACTGCCTCCGTAGCTGTCATTCCTATTGAACTGTAATAGAAGAATACATAAGAAATGTATAGATTTCTCCACTAGGCACTCCATTTTCTAGTGTCCGAACCTCCACTCATTATCTCTATATAACAAAATGACAATATGTGAACTCATATAGCAACAGTGAATTACAAAGTAAAAAATGACAACTCCTAGCATCCACAATATCAACTAAAATCTTATTTTTAGACAAAGCTTTAACTGCATCATACATAGCTTGAGACTTGGTTGTCTCAGAATACATCCTTTTACCTTGCTGTCAGATGCTGTCGACGATGGCAATTCATTTACTGTCCAGTTGTTACCTTTAGATTTACTAAGTTTTGCTTCTTTGTCTAGTAATCTACCCTTTAAGAAATTCGGTTCCAATTCCTCACTTGAGAAGGTATTCAGAGCAGTAACAACTACTTATGATTCTGGTGGAATTGTTTGTAAGAAACCGCATACTATATCAGTTCCTCCAATATTATCATCCGATCCTTCAAATTACCCATTAACTTACGAAACTCCAAAAAATTAATTTCAAGAGTTATTGTCATTTGCATTAATGTTTAAAGGTCGTTCTTAATAAAAGCCATAACCTTTCAGCTCAAATGTTTGAATTAATGTATTTCTTATTTTTGGTGTAGGCCTACTCCAAGCAACTTTGTGAAATTCTTTGGATTACTTGAGACTTACACTTCTTATCGGTTTTGCCAATCTCTCCCAGAAGAGTTTTCTTCCATGCACACTATTCAGCTGTCTCAGCCATGTCCATGTATCTCTTTCACACAAAACTCACTTCCAGCTCATATAGAAGTATTTCAGTCCTAAATTTTCAGTTGCTAAAGTTCTTCCCATTAAACAACAGTACCTTGTATTCCTCTTCTTCTTGAGCCATGACTCTAAATTAGGTACTGGATTAATTTTTTCCACCTTTATTTGTTGTACTGCAACACCTGGCACCTGGGTCCATGACCA
Source organism: Schistocerca gregaria (assembly GCF_023897955.1). Lineage (NCBI taxonomy): Eukaryota > Metazoa > Arthropoda > Insecta > Orthoptera > Acrididae > Schistocerca > Schistocerca gregaria. The sequence goes on along the minus strand of NW_026061986.1, from coordinate 311,705 downwards.
GTTGCTAAGAAAATAACAGTTATTTAGGATAAGTAATTTCAACTCGTTACTTCACACAATTTACAATTACAACCATGGGACAACAATGAAGACAAAATATAAACAGAGCGAAGAAACACAGAAAAAACACATAAAAAGGCAAAGAGAAAATAACTCAAAGGATTATTATTACATTATCGTCATTTCAACACACTTTGTATTAGATAGGAAACTCCATGTCCAAACAATGAACAATGGCACCATTTAACCAAGATACAGAACAGCCTGCCACCACAAGTAAAAAACATAGCCTTGACTTTAGAAATCTGAAGTCATTAACTGATCATTGCTCTGAATTGTGTGAATTTTTGGTCCATATGTGTACAGTGAAATATGAAACAAGCTGCAAGTGCATGAACGATTTTTATAAAATTAATAATCACTGTGAATGAGACTTTTATACAATGTGTAGCTATCTCCATACTGTGGTCTTTGTCCATGTTTGTACTGTATTGTAACACTCTTTTGGTCTCCTTCAACTATTATTTATGCTACTTGTCAACTCAGGTTATACAACCTAGGCATAGCAAAAATTGTCATTTTAACAGCCCTGGACATCTGCTGCCGTTTAGCTTACGGAATCTTCTTCTTGATACAGTTATGAAGTGTAGTGGTATGAACGAGAGGGAATTTGTTCTCGCTTGATATGGCTAATAACTATATGACATTGTTTGTCGTCTATCTTGATATATACACTCCTGGAAATTGAAATAAGAACACCATGAATTCATTGTCCCAGGAAGGGGAAACTTTATTGACTCATTCCTGGGGTCAGATACATCACATGATCACACTGACAGAAAAACAGGCACATAGACACAGGCAACAGAGCATGCACAATGTCGGCACTAGTACAGTGTATATCCACCTTTCACATCAATGCAGGCTGCTATTCTCCCATGGAGACAATCGTAGAGATGCTGGATGTAGTCCTGTGGAACGGTTTGCCATGCCATTTCCATCTGGCACCTCAGTTGGACCAGCGTTCGTGCTGGACGTGCAACCGCGTGAGACGACGCTTCATCCAGTCCCAAACATGCTCAATGGGGGACAGATCCGGAGATCTTGCTGGCCAGGGTAGTTGACTTACACCTTCTAGAGCACATTGGGTGGCACGGGATACATGCGGACGTGTTTTGTCCTGTTGGAACAGCAAGTTCCCTTGCCGGTCTATGAATGGTAGAACGATGGGTTCGCTGACGGTTTGGATGTACCGTGCACTATTCAGTGTCCCCTCGACGATCACCAGAGGTGTACAGCCAGTGTAAGAGATCGCTCCCCACACCATGATGCCGGGTGTTGGCCCTGTGTGCCTCGGTCGTATGCAGTCCTGATTGTGGCGCTCACCTGCACGGCGCCAAACACGCATACGACCATCATTGACACCAAGGCAAAAGCGACTCTCATCGCTGAAGACGACACGTCTCCAATCGTCCCACCATTCACGCCTGTCGCGACACCACAGGAGGCACGATGCACGATGTTGGGGCGTGTCCGGAGCAAGTATGGTTGGTCTGACACATCGGTGTCAATGTGTTCTTTTTTCCATTTCCAGGAGTGTATATAAGGCTGTAAAAATGAATTTTACTGCAGATGTTTTCCCCAGTATTCAGTAAATCAGTATCTCCTGGCGTAATGGTGTACATTAGAGGTGACAAGAAAATAACGTAACTGATAGAAATAACTGGTTATTGAGAAGTAGCAGTTACTGTGATAAGGGCTCATCTGATACTAGCAGTTACTTACATAACAGTGCTTTGCGCCACCTGTTTACAGAAGATCATACTATGCTTTCACGTCAATTAATCTGAGATCTGGCTATGACAGAGAGGGATATGTCATCTGGAAGAGGTTCTACATGTCATGGAAATAACAGAGACTATGCGCCATCTATTAATACAACTATGAGTTATTTTGTGCGCTCTCACTACTTTCAGCACAAAAACTAAATAAAGTTAATGTCAGAGTGGTTGCTGATAGGAGCAAACTTAAAGGCATTGTACATGTACTAGAGTTCCCTTGCGTCATTAGTTTGGGCAGTTAGTACAAATAAAGCAATTAGAGCGACAATGGAAATAACTGTCAGAGGTTGTTATTTTTCTCTAGCTGTTATTATTCTCTTTAAGTTTCATTCTCTGACACTTAACACGCTACCACTACAGGTAACCCAGTGACATTTCCAGAGAGAATAGTTACTGGAGTGAGCAAAATATTTTTGTACCGCTATGGAAATAACTATCTAGAACCCGCAGTGTCCAGCAGTTGACAACTAATGGGATTCTATTCTTTCCATTTCTTGTAATTCCTGAAACAGTTGACCTTCTATCTGGCCTTCGGTTATGTTAGAGGGTATTGTTAATGGTTTTTAGGGCTTTACACACATTGAAATATTTGAGCATTGTAGGTGATCTAAAAATGGAAAATAGTGGAGTACCTTCTCAAAGAATACCATATCCCCAATGCCTAGCTGGACCATTATGATGAAAAAACGCTGCTGCTGTATGTAATTAGTGTATCTGATCAACTTGAGTACAAAAAAACTTGTGTAATTTCATAAAACTTGTCTTTGTGGCTTTACTAAGAAAAATGAGCTTTCTCAATTTGTACATATACACTGCAAATGGACTTTTTTTATTTAATTAATTATTGGCTACTGATTTTGAATCATTTTCCACATAGTATTGAGCACATCAGTTTTATACAGGGAAATTGTACAATGGAATATTTACACTTCACACACAAGTATGGAAAATTAACCATTTGATCGCAGCATAGATGGAATGAATACAGGTATGCTTACAACAATAGTCAGATCAGTTACTTTATCAGGAGCATTCAAATAAAAATATAGATTTACTTATATTAGGGTCTACTTGTACTTGGGCATTCTACATGAAATTTTTTGAATAATATATGCTCTTTCTGTTTTGAAAGAGGCCAAGGGAGTTCATTTTGGCCCTTTGGCCCTTTATTTTAAGTGCTCATCTATCTCGTTCATGAATTAGTATAATACATATTCAAATAATGGAAAATCCAGGATAGAATGTAACAATATTACGAGAAAGAAAGCTGCTACTCACTATCTAGCAGAGATGCTGTGTCGCTGATACACACAACAACGACTCTCACAATTCACACACACACACACACACACACACAGACACACACACACTTACACATAGCAACATTGCATGATGGGAGTGGCAACTGGGTGGCAGGGAGGGAGGGTGGAAGTGATTTAGAGTAAAGTGCTGCAGGTTAGACCATGGGCAGGGGAGAGGTGGGGAGGGTGGCAGAAGTAGCAGAAACGGAGGGAAATAAAAAGACTGGGTGTGGTGGTGGAATAATGGCTGCATAGTGCTGGAACGGGTGCAGGGAATGTGTGGGATGGATGAGAACAGTGACTAATGAAGGTTGAGACCAGGAGGTTTATGGGAATATCGGATGTATTGCAGGGAAAGTTCCCACCTGCACAATTCAGAAAAGCTGGTGTTGGTGGGAAGGATCTATATAGCACACACTGTGAAGCAGTCATTGATATATCATGTTTGGCAGCATGTTCAGCAACAGGGTGGTCCACTTGTTTCTTGGTTGCAGTTTGTTGGTGACCATTTGTGTGGACAGACAGCTTGTTGGTTCTCATTCCTACATAGAATGCAGCACAGTGGTAGCAACTTAGCTTGTAAAGCACATGACTAGTTTCACAGGTAGGCCTGCCTTTGATGGGATTAGTGGTGATGGTGCCTGACCTGGAGTAGGTGGTGGCAGGAGAATGTATGGATGTAGGTGTGTTACAGAGGTATGAACCATGAGGTAAGGGATTGGGAGCAGGGGTTGTGTAAGGATGGGTACATTATGTAGGTTCGATGGATGACAGAATACCATGTGAGGCATGGGAAGGATAGTGGTCTGGATACTTCTCATTTCAGGCCACGACAAGAGGTAATCAAAACCCTGGCATAGAGTGTAATTCAGTTTCTCCAGTCCTGGGTGATGCTGAGTTATGAGGGGCATGGTTGTCTGTGGTCAGACAGTGGGATTTTGGGAGGTGGTGGGAGACTGAATAGATAAGGCATGCAAGATTTGTTATTATACAAGGTTGGGAGGATAATTATGGTCAGTGAAGGCTTCAGTGAGGTAGTTAGATTGGGGCTGCTCATCACTGCAGATGCGGTGACCAAGTGGGGATAGGCTATACGGAAGGGACTTCTTGGTATGGAATGGATGGCAATTGTTGAAGTGGAGGTATTGCTGGTGGTTAGTAGGTTTGATATGGACGGAGGTACTGATGTAACCACATTTGAGGTGGAGGTCAACATCTAGGAAGGTAGATTGTTGGGTTGGGTAGGACCTTGTGAAGCAAATGGGGGAGAAGTAGTTGAAGTTCTGGAGGAATGTGGATTGGGTATCCTTATCCTCACTCCAGATAGCAAAGATGTAATCACTGAATCTGAACCAGGAGTGGGGTTTAGGATTCTCTGTTTTTAGGAAGGGTTCGTTTATATGGCCCATGAATAGGTTGGCATTAGATGGTGCTATGAGGGTGCCCATAGCCATACCCTGGATTCGTTTGTGGGTAATGCCTTCAAAGCAGAAGAAATTGTGTGTGAGGATAAACTTGTCATGGTGACTAGGTTGTTGGTTTGGAATCTGTGCAACCTTTGGGAAAGGGAGTGTTCAATAGCAGGAAGGCTATGGGCATTAGGAACATTAGTGTACAGCGAGGTGGCACCAATAGTGAGAAGCATGGCACTTTGTGGTAAAGAGTCAGGAACTGTGGAGAGTCAGTGAAGGAAATTGTTCAAATGCCTCTGAGCACTACGGGACTTAACTTCTGAGGTCATAAGTCCCCCAGAATTTAGAACTACTTAAACCTAACTAACCTAAGGACATCACACATATCCATGCCCGATGCAAGATTCGGACCTTCAACCATAGCGGTCGCGCGGTTTCAGACTGTAGTGCTTAGAACCGCTCGGCCACTCTGGGTGGCTGGAGGAAATCGTTGGTGCCTTTTAAATAGGAAGGTATGTTAGGGGTAATAGATTGTAGGGGTTGGTCTATGAGAGCAGCAATTCTCTCAGTAACCGACCACAATGGGGTGTCTTGGGTGATTAGGTTTATGGACTTTAGGAATCATGTAGAAGGTAGGATTTATTAGTGGAGTGAGAGAGTTGAGCAGAGGCAAGGACTCCAGGGAGAGGCTCTGAGGTGGGCATAAGGATTTGAGTAGTGACTGGAGATCTTGCTGGATTACTGGAATGGGGTCGCTGTGGCAAGGTTTGTAGATAGAACGGAGGGGTATCTGTTGAGAGGCCAGACAAACATGTGGTTCCTGAAGAGGGGCAGCAGCCTTTTCAGTAGTTGCAGGGGCAACAGTCTGGATGATTGACTGATCTGGCCTTGCAACATTAACCAAAACGGCCTTGTTGTGCTGGTACTGGGAAAGGCTGAAAGCAAGGGGAAACTACAGCCGTAATTTTTCCTGAGGACATGCAGCTTTACTGTATGATTAAATGATAATGGCGTCCTCTTGGGTAAAATATTCTGGAGGTACAATAATCCGCCATTTGTATCTCCAGGCGGGGACTACTCAGGAGGACGTCATTATTAGGAGAAAGAAAACTGGCGTTCTACGGATCGGAGCGTCGAATGTTAGATCCTTTAATCGGGAAGGTAGGTTAGAAAATTTAAAAAGGGAAATGGATAGGTTAAAGTTAGATATAGTGGGAATTAGTGAAGTTCTGTGCAGGAGGAACAAGATTTTTGGTCAGGTGAATATAGGGCTATAAATACAAAATCAAATAGCGGTAATGCAGGAGTAGGTTTAATAATGAATAAAAAAATAGGAGTGCGGGTAAGCTACTACAACCAGCATAGTGAACGCATTATTGTGGCCAAGATAGACAGAAAGCCCATGCCTACTAGAGTAGTATAATTTATATGCCAACTAGCTTTGCAGATGATGAAGAAATTGATGAAATGTATAATGAGATAAAAGAAATTACTCAGGTAGTGAAGGGAGACGAAAATGTAATAGTCATTGGTGACTGGAATTCGTCAGTAGGAAAAGGGAGAGAAGGAAACATAGTGGGTGAATATGGATTGGGGCTAAGAAATGAAAGAGGAAGCCGTCTGGTAGAATTTTGCACAGAGCATAACTTAATCATAGCTAACACTTGGTTGAAGAATCATAAAAGAAGGTTGTATACATGGAAGAATCCTGGAGATACTAAAAGGTATCAGATTATTTAATGGTAAGACAGAGATTAAGGAATCAAGTTTTTAATTGTAGTAGATTTCCAGGGGCAGATGTGGACACTGGCCATAATCTATTGGTTATGACCTGTAGATTAAAACTGAAGAAACTGCAAAAAGGTGGGAATTTAAGGACATGGGATCTGGATAAGCTGAAAGAACCAGAGGTTGTACCGACTTTGAAGGAGAGCATAAGGGAACAATTGGCAGGAATGGGGGAAAGAAACACAGCAGAAGAAGAATGGGTAGCTCTATCAGTTTAATGTGATGTAGGTGATATTATTATATATATATATATATATATATATATATATATATATATATATATATATATATATAATATTATCGAAATCAAAGAGGATGTAGGTGAAGATGAAATAGGAGATATGATACTGCGTGTAGAGATTGACAGAGCACTGAAAGACCTGAGTCGAAACAAGGCCCCGGGAGTAGACAAGATTCCATTAGAACTACTGACAGCCTTGGGAGAGTCAGTTCTGACAAAATTCTACCATTTGGTATGAGACAGGTGAAATACCCTCATACTTCAAGAAGAATATAATAATTCCAATCACAAAGAAAGCAGGCGTGGACAGATGTGAAAATTACCTATCAGTTTAATAAGTCACAGCTGTAAAATACTAACGTGCATTCTTTACAGACGAATGGAAAAACTTATAGAAGCCGACCTCGGGGAAGATCACCTTGGATTCCATAGTAAAGTTGGAACACGTGAGGCAATACCTACCCTAAGACGTATCTTAGAAGAAAGATTAAGGAAAGGCAAATCTACGATTCTAGCATTTGTAGACTTAGAGAAAGCTTTTGACAATGTTGGTTGTAATACTATCTTTCAAATTCTGAAGGTGGCAGGGGTAAAATACAGGGAGCGAAAGGCTATTTACAATCTGTACAGAAAGCAGATGGCAGTTATAAGAGTCGGGGGGTATGAAAGGCATGCAGTGGTTGGGAAGGGAGTGAGACAAGGTTGTAGCCTGTCCCCGTTGTTATTCAATCTGTATATTGAGCAAGCAATGAAGGAAACAAAAGAAAAGTTCGGAGTAGGTATTAAAATCCATGGAGAATAAATAAAAACTCTGACAGAATTACAATGTCATCGGCGAACGTCAGAGAGAGCAAAGGACTTGGAATAGCAGTTGAACAAAATGGACAGTGTCTTGAAAGGAGGGTATAAGATGAACATCAACAAAAGCAAAACGAGGCTGATGCTGAGGGATTTTTGTTTAGGAAATGAGACACTTAAAGTTGTAAAGGAGTTTTGCTATTTGGGGAGCAAAATAACTGATGATGGCCGAAGTAGAGAGGATATAAAATATAGAATGGCAATGGCAAGGAAAGCGTTTGTGAAAAAGAAAATTTTGTTAACATCGAGTATAGATTTAAATGTCAGGAAGTGGTTTCTGAAAATATTTGTATTGGAGTGTAGCCATGTATGGAAGTGAAACATGGACGATAAATAGCTTAGACAAGAAGAGAATAGAAGCTTTCGAAATGTCGTTCTACAGAAGAGTGCTGAAGATTAGATGGGTAGATCACATACTTAATGAGGAGGTATTGAATAGAATTGGGGAGAAGAGAAGCTTGTGGCACAACTTGACTTGAAGAAGGGATCGGTTGGTAGGACATGTTCTGAGACACCGAGGGATCACCAATTTAGTATCGGAGGGCAGCTTTGAGGGTAAAAAACGGCGAGGGAGACCAATAGATGAATACACTAAGCAGATTCAGAAGGATGTAGGTTGCAGTAGGTACTGGCAGATGATGAAGCTTGCACAGGATAGAGTAGCATGGAGAGCTGCATCAGACCAGTCTCAGGACTGAAGACCAAAACAACAACCAATATTGTCTAGATTCTCCAGTAATAATAAACATGCAAGGTGTACGATTGCTCCTATCACACCTCCTTTTATACTCTGAAAATCCACAGTGATGGCACATGATCACCCCAATCAAACTATTTTGTGAGCTGGATGTCCATTGTACTAATGCACCAATACCCCCAAGGAGGATGAAGCATTTTATGTGTTAAACTGTACCCAATTATAAGGGGGATATTTCCAGAGTCGGTGTCCAATGTTATGAGATTAGGGCTGCAAGTGTAATATTTAATTCTAATTACAGCGATAAATAAATTTTGCTGGTTTCCTAGGACGACGCGGTTTCGAATGTGAGGCATGTGCCAGAGGAGGCATGTGGCCAGAACAAATGGGCTTTTCTGGCAATCGGTGGTTACAACGAAAAGTTCCAGTAGGCCAGCTAGTCGGTTATTGCACACATAAGTCCCAGCCACAGTGCCCTTTCGATAGCTAAACAGCAAACTAATACACAGTGTGCATTGGGCTGTCTCTGTGATCGTATGTGTTGCATGTATTCCCCTTGGAAAATTGAGTCATTCAATATCGATAACTGTCAAGTGTTGGCAATGAACGTGTTGATAACATCCTAATTCCTACCACTCCAATCACTTCCAGACGCCCTCCACGTCAGGGTGGTGCACTCTGGCGGACACACGCGTCCACCAAACTGGCTACGGCCGTCCGACCTCTGAGCGTTGGCGCTGGTTGCTCATGAGGAGATTGGCGAGTGACGTGTGGACACTGGGCATGTGCATTCAGGATGTATTTCAGCGATATCCAACATCTGGCCATGACAACTACTGCTACGGCCTGGACTGTGGTATTTTCTGTGTCTTTGTCCTACCCCCTAACCCACCCTTTCTCCTCCTCCTCCTCCTCCTCCTCCTTCCGAATGTAGTGGAGAGAACCAATTTAGGAATTCTACAAAGATTTAAAAATCCAATCGCAATATCCAATCCCCGTTTAATCAATTTATTGTTGTTGCTTTATTACGAGCACACATACCAGTCCGAAATCTCCACAGAATTTCTATGGACACAGCATGCAGCTGAGCTGAAATTTGAAATTTTCAGCTACCTCCAGGTTAATGGACTTTCTATAAATGACTTAACTGTATCAGTATACACCAATAGGAGGCAACGGGAAAAAATAACAGTAGGGTTCGGAAATTGGGAAGCTGTAGGATCGAATCACATCAAATATTCTAATCCTAGTAATCCACCAATAGAAAGCAACGGAAAACTGTCCCACACGAAGGGCATCGATTTAATTAATTAGACAATCAATCTGATGGAGATATTACCTCACTCTAAGAAATGCACAGGTGGGGTTTACTAGGTAAATGCTGCTTTGTGTGTGATTCGATCCGACCATGGCCAATGGTGAATGCAGTCCTAGCAGGGTTACACTACAGGACATGACCAGTTGTGAGGAGGGGGGGTGGAGGGACAGTGAGGGGGATAGGGGAAAGAGAGAGAGAGCATGTGCTTGAACAGGAATTTCTCAGCAATCAAATAATAAAGAACAGCCACCATCAGAAGCTCTTTTGTTTGGGGATTACTGCAACGTCTGCTCTCATAGTGGCCAGTCACGGACCTGAGCAGGGGTAGCGTGGCCTCCACATATAGTAATACGTGGAATGACAAGCCCAGTGAAGTGTTTGGGCGTGTGGGCTAAAAAAAAAATTTCGAAGTTGTTTAATATTCCAAGTATCTTCTCACCCTCAAAGAATTTGTAGGTAATGGAATTTTGTCTATTTAAATATTTAAAGTAAATAAATGAACTGTATGATATACACTGCCTTGTATCCCTTAAATTGTTTAAATAAAGAATCTTTCACACATTGTTTTGTGTATGAGAAACTTTTTAACTCTTTATTTGGCAAATGGTGAAAATAAAAAAAATTAAGTGCTTATATCTATTTATTATACTTAAAGAAATACAATTCAGTCAGTTTTAGAAATTTTTGACAAAAATTATGAAAATTATGAAACGTTGCTTACAAGCAACATTGCCAGCAGTAGATCACACTTATACATATTATAGGAAAAAGGAGTTTGCCGATAACCTGAAGCAAAATGTTTGCCGTACGTGAATAATTTAATTTATAAACACATTTATGCATTCCTGCTGTGTAATAGAACTGTTTCATTTTCCCTTCTTGTTCTTCTTGCAATGGAATTTTTGGAAACAGTTCCTCTTTGGATCGAAGTACAATACTAGATTGCAATTGGAACACATGACTGTAGAATATTCAGACGGACAATAACGACAACGACCTTTGGGACCGTATACAGGCCCAATGCTCCATATTATCAAATCGGGCATCTTGTGTAACAGTCGGAGCTGTTGCCTTCCTCCTCTTCTTTTATGGTGGTGGTTTGTCTGTTGAAGGTCTTCCTACTTTACTTTTACCTGAAAATATCAAACCATTGGCAGTATCTGCCCTAAATGACTTTGATGAGGTCTTTTTGTCCAGAGATTCTCTTCGAAAAATGCAGGCAAGCATTTAAAACACTCAGATCTAGAATAAATCTAAACCATCTCATGTACCATCGCCTAGTTTTCATTGGTACTCTGTAGAGCTCTATCAGCATACCAGCAAGATCAACTCCTCCCATGTGCTTGTTGTACTGACGTACATTACTGGGACAGGGCACATCAATTCTTTTTTGATTGCTGTCCCATCGTTTTCCTGTTGAGAGTGGTTGGACACCAAAAAACGAGCTTGCAAGTGTCACGATTTTATAGCCTGCCCACCTTACTAAAATGAGGTCGGAGTGACTGTCCTTCCTGTAGTCATAGCTGACTCGTCATTCAGTAACCGCTTCTCGTCATGTAGAGGACAGTTCTTTATTCAGTTCCTCCTTATGGTGCCCATGGACTCAATGTTTTGATGTTTTTTAAGTATGTTTTAAGTTCAAGGCTGCAAAATAAATTGTCAAAATAAAAGTATTCCAATTCCATTATTTTCACGTCATCAGCGAGATCAGTTATCATCCCATTGCCAGTATAGGGAAGAAAATCATAGACAACTCTAGACACACCAGCACGAACAAAAATCTTAAAACGCCACTTGTGTGGCTTATTTGAATATATTGGCGCAAATTACCTGCTCTTGTACCTTTATATGCAACCATCTTCTCATCTGTAGAAAATGCCGACTCTTGTTTCTGCTCACGGCAGTTCTATACAATTGACTCAAGAACAGGTCTTATTTTCAAAAGTCTTTCAGAACAGTTCACAGCATTCTCATTGCTCGTAAAATGCAGGTATCGGCGGAGTTTCTGAAAGCGCTTCAAACTGAAAATGCTGGTGAATTTTTCACAGTTCATTGACTGAGACCAATAGTCAGTCTACTAAGACATAGAAACAAGACCCATGTATATCAGAACACCGAAAAATTGTTCTATTTAATTTATATTGCTGTTTACTGACGTGTAGTTCGTTGGTCAGAGTTTAAGTTCGTTTCCTGCACAATTTTGTCAATTAGTTCTGAATCAAAGAATCTTCTGAAATAACCCAGTGGTG